>NW_006239672.1:21397-34590 GCF_000226075.1 Solanum tuberosum | reverse complement strand
TTCAGTCCATTATGCTATGGAGAAAGTGCAACTCATTAGAGATAGACTTAAAATAGCCCAGAGTCACCATAAGTCCTATGCAGATGTAAGGAAAATGGAATTAGAGTTCAAAGTTGCTGATTGGGTTTTCCTGAAAGTGTCGCCTATAATGTGTGTGATGAAATTTGGCAAGAAAGGAAAGCTCAGTCCTAGATATGTAGCCCCTTATAAGATTTTGAAAAGAATTGGTAAAGTGGCTTATGAATTAAAGTTGCCAACAGAACTAGCAGCAGCAGTGCATCCGGTTTTTCATATTTCGTTGCTGAAGAAGTGTGTGGGTGATCCAGCATCTATTGTATCTTTAGAAAGTGTGGCTATGAATAATAGTCTCACTTATGAAGAGGTCCTAGTTGAAATCCTTGATCGTCAGGTTCGAAGATTGAGAAACAAGGAAGTCACTTTAGTCAAGGTTTTGTGGAGGAGTTAGTCTGTAGAGAGAGCTACCTGGGAAGCAGCAGCAGCCCTGAAGGCCAAGTATCCTCACCTCTTTCCTTCCAATTCCATTCCAGCTTAAGGTAATTGTTCGTTTCTAGTTTTTCAGTCAGTCATGCGTAGCTTCAGTATTAGCATCTTGTTCCTTTAGTTTGTACTTGCACTTTCAACGTATTTGCATGTTTTTGGAACTTAGTTCAGTGAGAAATCAGTTTCCAGTAATTAGTGGTAGGGTTACAACTCTTTCCCTCCATTTCAGCTAGTTTAGACTTCATTCGAGGACGAATGTTACCAAGGGGAAGATATTGTAACACCTCAGAAACCAGACTTAAAAAAGTGAAGCATAAATCACCTAAACAAGTGAACCACGGCAGGGCTCACGGTCTGTGATAGGGTCCATAGACCCTTGACCTGCCCGTGGACTCAGTCTCTCCCATTCTAGGTGGACTGCCCCTCGCCCAAGTAAGGACCATGGGGACCTTCACGGTCCATGGTCCTGACGACGGGTCATGGGGGCATCCGTGAGGTCTAGCCAGTAGACCCCTAAACCTGAGCCATCAGGCCACCAAACCAAGTAAGGACCACGAGAACCTTCACGATCCGTGGTTCTGACGACGAGCCGTGGTCCCGACAACGAACCGTGGTGGCTCCTATAGAGTTGTTTCAGTGCATCCCTTAGCCAGGTGAAGGACCACGAGGACCATCACGGTCCGTGATCCTTAACATGGTCCATGAAGTGGACCGTGGTAGGGCGACCCTGAACCATCTAGCTACTGGCCAAGGACCACGATCGGTCCCATGGTCTGTGGTCCCTTTCACGATCCGTGGAAGTGGCCGTGGTCAGCCTCACCAGATTTTTAAGTAGGGTTATTTTGGTCTTTTCCTCTATTCGTTGGGCACCTAAACTACGTTATTTATCCTTGAAACTACGTGGTTTTGGTCAGTTTTAGCCTAGAAACATAACTAGAACTTACCTAAGTCAGATCATTTATCAAAACATAGAAAAATTAACCCAAGTTCAAGGATGTAGCAAGGTTTCATCAATTTCAGCCCTGGAATCGAAAGATTTCTCCGTGTAATTCGTCACCAGGTATGTGGGATTTCACTAGTGGGTTCCTTTAACCCATTAGGTCCCTAGATTTCAGTCAAAATCTAGATTCCTTTAATGTGATAGACCTAGGGTTTCTTGAATGTTAGAAATTGTTGGGTTTTAGCTGTTAGAGTGATCCAAATCATATTATCATGTTGTAGTATTGTTTTGCCTAGATTCATGCATAAACTCAAAACTCTAGCTATGTAGTTCGTTTAGTTCATAAATTACACATGCTAGGTCAGTTAATTCAGTTATATATAAACATACCTCAGTTTTCGAATGCATTATTATCAGTATATTATTGTTGCATTCTCAGTTTGCATGTCAGTATTTTGAGCTATCCATTGTTACAACATTTCAGTCATAAAGTGTTAATTACGTAATCATGAATTGGGAGAAGATTAATACCAAGTGGACTAGGGTCAGTCACCCTCAAGTCCCAAAACTATATTCCCCGAAGGTTGTAAGTCCCCTCCGTGGGCATCATTTTAGTGATCATGCCAGCATGCCTCTATACCTCTGGCAGGGTATATAGGGTCCTCTCGATGGGGCGTATACATCGAACTCCACAGTTTGCTCATGTGGTTTTATGTCGATTATTAGTAGATCCCTTACAATTCAGTCAAATTCTATCGCATTGACCATGTTATCAGTATAGTAAATATTCATTCTTAGCATTTTATAAACTTGGTCATTGCATTCAGTTTAGCGATGTTCAGTATTTCCAGTATCCTTATCATGTTCAGATTATATCATTGGTTTATTGCTTGTTCAGTTATGTTGTTGATCAGCTTTATTCTATCCTACATGCTCAGTACCTTTCAAGTACTGACGCATAATTTGCGCTACATCTTCTCATGATGTAGGTTCAGGTCCCCAACAGTCAGATCACGCATAGATCGGTTCCCAATCTTCAGTTCAACAGCATCAGTGGTGAGTCCTCATTTTTTGAAGACTAGTGACATGATTATCTTTCTTGCTTTTAGCTTTAGTTTCAGTTTTGCTTTATTTCAGACATAGTTAGTTTCAACTTTAGTGTTAGAGTTTGACTTTTCATTTGTATTTAAACTCTTAGTTTTCTTATATTTAGAATTTGTATATGGGTATTTCCCATAATTTCAATTTTATTATCATTAAGCTTCCTCATTTGTTTCAATTTATCTTTAAGTATGTTTATGATATGCCAGTAGGGTTAGATTGGGTCACTCGTGATCCTAGGTCCTGTGTTTGTGTCTAGGGGGTAGCCTCGGGGGATGACAATTAATTCAAATTAAATGCTACAACAACAGTTTGATTTAATTGTAACCCGTAGCAAACTGTTGACTTTCGCCACTCTCCCTCTCTCACTCGCCAGTCTCTCCCTCGACTCTCTCACTTTATACAAACACAAATGTATAAATTGCGTTTCTGTTTGTATAAAGCAGGAGAAAATTGTATATACACATGCAAATACATCTATCTTCACCCTATACACTTATAATTATACAATACAAATTTTCCCATGCCCCAGTTCTCTTTTGCCTTTCTCTCTTTCTCGCTTTATACAAACACAGACTATACAAAATATAATATATAATTCGTGTTTGTATAAAGCGAGAGAGATTTTATATACAAACGTTTTATTTCGATTCAATTGTATACAAATTCAAATTTTAAACAGATATACAAACACATAAAATTGAATTGAGAGGCTACCAGCGATTTATACAAACGAGAGGCTGCCAGCGAAATTATACAAATCTAAAGCAGTGCCAGCAAGTTATACAATATGATGCTCTATAGCAAACATAAATTTTGCTATGGAGCGCAATTATACAAACTATAGCTATAACATACGAATATGATTTTTATGTTTGCTATATGTGAAAGTTTCTCTATATTTTTTATAGAAATTTTTAGGGGTTATAAAATATAATTAAAAAGTCATCATACTACTTATCTCCCAAAGCATTCGATTTTATTTTTTAAGACTTATGCACATCATGTCTAGTCTATATGATTATTTCTCATTGTAATTCGGGTCATAATTTTTAGATGATTCTTTATTGCTTTTAAGCATAGCTTAATGGATCCACTTAGTTGAGGATGTCTTATACTTCGGCAAGATATAGGGCAGTTCTGGCAGCGTGGACGAGATGTTGTATCATCACATAGCTCATAATGATTGTTGTCGGTTAGAGAATCTCTGAAATAAGAGTAAAGAGTTATTATTGAATTCTTAAATACATTGAGTTATTATCTACTGTTTTAAAAACTTTCTTTATAATGCATCTTTATTGTTGCTTTTTTATTGAAGTGAGTTGAATATTTCCAAGTTTGAGTATCCTTGAGTTTAGTTGAGTTGAGCTTAGATGAGGTGAGTATGTTCTTCCTTTTTATCAGTTGAAGCTTATATATCTGATTTAGAGTTCCCCTTGCATGCTCGTACATTCTATGTACTGACGCCATTTGGCATGCATCTTTTTTTGATGTAGATACAGGAGGTCAAGGCCATCAATAGGCGCACCGCTGATACAACTTGCAGCTTCAGAGTTTCTTTGGTGAGCCTCCTTGCTTCCGGAGGATTCCCATTTACTTTTCATGTTTTGTTAGGAGGTCGTGGGTCTTTTTTTGACATCTATCGTTGTCATTAGAAGCTTCATCGATAGTACTAGTTGAGGAATCTTTTCTGTTTCCTTTGTGACGTTTTAAAGACTTTCAGTTGAACACTTATGTTCATTTGAGTATACTGAGTAAACTACTTTATTTAGGATAAATTATGAGTTGATCTTGTTTTTTTAGGTTTCTATTATTGAGTAAGTCTTCCGCTGAGAGTTGAGCCAGGCCAAGAGTTCGCTTCGGGCCTGTAATGGTTCTCGAGTGCTAGTGGCGTCCAAGGTGTAGGCTCGGGGAGTGACAGAGACTTGTCTACAGTTTGTAGATCAATCTATGATCCATAAAACGTGTCGTAAGAATCTGGAAATTTTTGTGTTTTTGAAGTCGAAACCATGAACCCAATCTACAGTTCGTAAAAGAATTTATGAGTAGTAAACTGCACTCGTGTCTAGCACCTCGGTATTTGTAAGATCTAAAAATAGAAAGAACTAAATTGGAAATAGCAAAAATCTAAAATTTTGAAAGTTATGCATAAGTTTTGAGTTTTGCAAATTCAAACGACCATAACTATTAGTACAAGATGAGTTAGGTGGCCCATAAGATATCAAATGAAAGGTCTTGTAATCCTCTTTCCAACGCCACCAAGTTTGTTAATATTCGAGCTCGTATGAGGGAGATATGCCCATTTGAAGTCAATCTATCCATTAAAGGAAAGTTACCTGAAAATATGAGGGGTATTTTTGTCTTTTCCTTACCCAATCAGATTGAAACGAATTTTGGTAAATTTAGGGATCTAAACTGATTTGATTCAGTTTTCACAAATCCAATTTACGCTTAGGGTTTTGAGAGGAGTTCAAGAAGAGGAAAAGAGAGAAAAGTCAAGGCATTCATCAAGTTTTCTTTCGGAACGAAGTTGTTTCGCCAAGGGTTTAATCCCTAAGAGGTATGTGAGTTCTCATAGTGTTGGGTTCATTCACCCACACACCAATCATGATTATATATTCTAATCTTTCCATGAATATTAAGTATAATTGAGTTTTTGTTGAATTCTTGATGAGTTTCTTGAAGTTTGTGATCTATTCTTTAAGTATGAGGTTTCGTTGAATTCTTGCGATAAGGATCTTGTGGTGGAATTTTGTTTTGAGTAAATTAGTGTGGGTTTCGTTGTAATTATGTTGAGTCTAAGAATACATAAAAGTTTGAGAAGAATCGTTTGATTCTAGAGGAAACAGGCATGAAAACGAAGAAATAAAATTCATCGGTTTCTGGGCAGGGGCATGGGACATCGCGCCACTCAGTGCGCCCCAAAGAGTTTTCTGTAGGTAGGGCCCTGGGACTCCACGCCACTCAGTGAGTCCCAACCCACTTGTTGTAGTTTAGGGGCTGGCGCCCCACGCCACTTAGTGCGCCAAGGTTTGCCAGGTCTCCTACCCTTCCGTCCTTCTTTCCGTGTACATTCCCTCAAATTGTACCAAGGTTTTCTATTTGATTCTAACTACTCTAAAATACTTCTAAACATCTAGAAATCATTCATAACATGAATTATAACCTTGAATTCATAATTTAAATTCAAGGTAAAGTTAAGAGTCAAGTCTTGAGAGTTCTTCAAGTCATTTTAAGAAGTATTTTACAAAGCTTTTAAACTTGTTTTAATACTTGATCATTTGAGTTTGAGGAAGAGTAGAGTTGAGTTCATTTTCTTTAAAATTATGTATGAGAACTAAGTATTCCTAAGAGCAAATGTTTTTACATTTAAGATGAGAGAGGAAACACTCATTTCCAAAAGAGTTCATAAGCAGTTTTAAGTATTATTTCTTTTTAGATAAACATTTTGAGTAATAATCTCGAAGTTGAGGAAGAGGAAATGTTTTCTTTAAAACATAATGAACTAAGTTATATTTTGGGAGTAGTATTGAGCACTAATATGGGGGAGAGTTCTAACAACTCACGTCCCCCATAAACCATGTAGCCAACGTGGGTAGAAAGGGTCATACTTTTTAGATGATTCCTTATTTCTTTTTAGCATAGACTAGTAGATCCACTTAGTTGATGATTTCTATACCCCGGCAAAGTATAGGACAGTTTTGGCAGCATGGGCTAGACGTTGTATCATCACATAGCTCATAGTGATGGTTGTCGGTTAGAGAATCTCCCAAACAGAGTTTACTTTATTTTTTTGCATACAAATTGAGTTATATTGTATTTTCCATTACATTGAGTTATCATCTACTATTTTGAAAGCTTTTCTTTATATATCATCACTATTATTGCTTTATATTGAATTGAGTTGAGGTTGAGTTGTGTTGAGACGAGGTAAGTTGTTTCTTCAGTTCTAGTTCAAGCGTATGTCATTTTTAGATTTACCTTTGCATGCTCATACATTTCATGTACTAACTAACACCATTTGACCTGCATCTTTTATGATGCGGATATAGGTAACCAGGATCAGCATATTCAGTGCTTCATTGATCCAGTTGAGTTCCATTTGGTGAGCCTCATTGCTTTCGGAGGATCCCCTATTTACGTTCAGTTATTTCATTTTGTTATTAGGATGTCGTGGGTCTAATCCTAACATCCATCTTAGTTAGTAGAGGCTTCATAGATAGATAGATAGACAGTAGTTCAAGAGTCTTTTCGATTTTAAGTTTTAACTGTTAAAAGACTTGAGTTGCCGCTTTGGCCAGTTGGATTTTTCTTTACAACATTCTGAGTTTATCACATGAGTTTATCTTTTGAATTCTTTTAAATGTTGAGTTAAGTGTTCCGCTGAGAGTATTGAGCCAGACAAAGAATTCATTTGGGGCCAACAATGGTTCTCGAGTCCCAGCCATACCCAAAGTGTAGGCTCGGGGAGTGACATATATATAGGGGCATATCAAAGCGCGTATATAAAAAAAATATTAGTAACAACCTTTCGTAAATTATGAATTTGAAATTCGAATGAACAAACTGAAAAAACTATTTGAAAGGTTTTAGTAAAAAAACTGTTGCATATATAAAATCACTTATAGCATAAAAGACTTAAGGAGAATTAAAAATAAAATTTCTAGTAAAAAGAACACAAGCTATTGCCGTCAAAACCTAGTTTGCCTACCTATCAGCGGTGATGGACACTACGGCCGTTGGTCAGCCTCTTTTGGAGGGTGGTCAGCCTACTAAAGCCAATTTTCATACTCTTTCATACACAGATTCTTTAAAACCACAGTCAGGTCACATTAAGAAAGTTCCGTTAAAATCGGTAACATATTTACATGGGGAGACAATAGTATTATGGGAGCAGGAGGAGGTAGATAAGATGATAATCAACGAGAATCTTGAATGTGCTGTGATCGGAAAATTCTCTTATGGATGGCCAAATATTCAGGACCTGAGGAAATTAATTCCAAAACAATGTGAGCTAAAGGGAGAATGCAAGATTGGACTACTTAGCAATAGACATGTCCTCATTAGGGCAACCTTGCTGGACGATTATGTGCATCTTTTATCCAAACCGGCATTCTATATTACGCAAAGGAATTGGTCTTTCCCTATGAAAACTTTGAAATAGGATCCTATGTTTAATCCAAAGGAAGAGACTACCATAACAATTGCATGGATTTTCTTTCCATCACTCCCTCCAAACTTCTTTGGTAAAGAATCAGTCTTCTCGCTAGCTGCTGCAGTTGGGAAACCTTTACAAGTGGACATGGCGACAAAAAATCAAACCAGGACCAACTGTGCAAGGGTGAAGGTTGAGGTGGATCTTCTAAGGGAATTCCCAAACACATTAAAATAAGCATGAAAAAGACAAATAGAGAGGTGATGGAGAGGTGGGTGAGAATAAAGTATGCTTACGTCTCCAAATACTGTAAGACTCGCATGATCCAAGGACATGATGAACAACAATGCTATGTGCAATTCCCAGAACTATATCCCAAAACAGAAAAGAAGGACCACGAACCAAAGGGAAAAAAGGTGGAGGAATACACACAACCAATAGTACAGAAGCCCACTCAGGATAACAAAAAAATGGCTAAGAAAGGAGTGAAAACTGCTTAACAGAAGGAAGATTTTGTTTAACAAAAAATTAAAAGGGGAGGATGGAAGAAACAACCTGAACAGGTTTGGGCAAAGGTGAATATTGAGACTGGTAATCAGTTTGGAGCACTAGAAACTAATGAAAAAATTGTCGAGGATGAAAACATATATATTGGAGGAGATGGAGAGGAGTGTCAGAAAGATCCTAAACAACCCCCCAAATAATGGATTGAAACTTCTTTTAGGAAGCTTGATGTTACTCCAGGGATTCAAAGAACTAAAGGCAGCAAGTTATCTACATCGGGACGGAGTGTGGAACAGGTGGATGCGTCTAGTAAATTAGAGGAAAGCCCCAACATTGAGATCCAAAAAAGCCACAATGTCAAGGATAGAGGTAGCAATATTCAAGCACTTGGTAAAAGCTCGGAGCATGTAGAAGTGTCTAGTAGAATGGAAGAAAATTCCAACAATGAAAAAAGTACCAATGTATATGAGAGTAGGAAGCAGTCTGAAACAAAGGAATCAGAGGAAAATGTAAAGGAAACACCGGATGACCAACTCCCTCAACCTCATGCTAAGGAGGCCCTGGATTTAATGGAAGATTTTGAGGAGTTAATTCAACACAGGAGGGAAACGGAAGAAGATGAGAGTATGGAATATAACATACAACAAATTAGTAAGGCTGGAGACTTATCGCCAAGACACACTAATAGTTTGAAAGCAAAAAGAGGAAGGCCTACAATTCCTCTTCAAGTCAAAACAAGGAGCATCAAGGATAGAGGCACTCATAGTGATCAATGATAGAAAAGGCTATTTTCTGGAATATTAGATCTATTACACTCATAATGCTTTTAGGAGGTTAATGGATTTAAATAGAAGACATTGTTATTCATTCATAGTACTAATGGAACCCTTCCATGATCCATTAGATCTAGATCAATACAAAGTGAAGTTAGTATTTGATAAGGCGTTGGTTAACCGTTCTGGTAAAATTTGGATTTTCTGGAGAGACGATTAGGAGGGCACAATAGTAATGGATTCTCTACAACATATAACAATGAGATTTTGTAAAAATGATAGTTATGACATTATTTCATCAGTTTATGCTCGGTGTAGTGCTATTGACATATTGGAATTATGGGAGGAACTAGAAGGCATTGTTGAAAATTCTCTAGTATCTTGGATTGTGGGAGGAGATTGTAATGTCAGTTTATGTGCGGAGGAGAAATTGGGTGGACTAGCTTTCACTCAACATGAGGCAATTGATTTTTCACAATGCATTAATAATTGTGCGTTAGCTGAAGTGAATGTTATTGGTAGTAAGTACACTTGGTGGAATGGTCGGATTCAAGAAGAATGTATCCTAAAAAGGTTAGATAGAGTACTTGTGAACAATGTATTTCAGGAAGCTTTTCCATCGACTATAGTCCACCGTATTATCCGACAAGGCTCAGATCATGCTCCGTTACATATGATTTGTAGCATCGATGAAGAACCAATCTTTAAGCCTTTTCGATTTCTGAACTTTTGGACAAAACTCCATCAGTTGAAGGTAATCGTGAAAAAAAATTGGCAAACTGATTTCATAGGCAGTCCATTTTTAGAAGATCAAGCCAAAATGAAGAAAGTGAAGAGAGCATTATCACATTGGAGCAAAGATACTTTTGGCAATTTCTTCCAACAAATTTCTACAATAGAGGATGTGATTAAAATCAAGGAAACTCAATTCGAGATGAATCCAACTGCGGAAAATAGGGCTGAATTGAGTAGAATGAATGCAGAATTGGGAAAATATCTCAAGATAGAGGAAGAATACTGAAAACAAAAGGCAGGAATGAAATGGTTTGTGGAAGGGGACATCAATACTAAATTCTTTCACTCTTATGTGAAAGGAAGGAGGAAAAAATTGCATCTGTCAAAAATCATTAATGAGCAAGGTGAAACTGTTCACACTGCTCAACAAATTGGGGAAGTGTTTCTTTTCAAAACAATTCGCAGAAGAGGACCATAATCAGGATTTCTCAATGCTAAGACATATTCCACATCTTTTCACTGAAGAGGAAAACGAGGAGATGACTAAACTTCCTAATCCGGAGGAGGTAAAAAAAGTAGTTTTTGAATTGAGTAGTGACAGTGCATGTGGACCAGATGGGTTTTCAGGTGCATTTTTTCAGACTTGTTGGGAAATTATTGAGGTTGATATCACTAAGTTAGTTAGGGCGTTGTTTTGTGGACATGAGCTTCCAAAGTTCATATCTAATACAAATTTAGTGATAATACCCAAAAAAGAGAAGGCAAGAAAGTTTACTGATATGAGACCTATAAGTTTAAGATATTCTTCTTTCTATGGAGAGTGTGGAAAAAGAAAATAGCCACATATGATAATTTATAGAGAATGAAGATACAAATTGTTTCCAAATGCTATTGTTGTGAGACAGGAGAAATGGAAACCATGATGCATTTATTACTAATAGCTCCCATAGCTCAAAGGCTATGGAAGCAGTTTGCTTCTTGCGCAGGTTTTAGCATTGATGGCCTAAATATACACCAACTACTATCAAAGTGGTGGGAATATGAGGCATATCCTAAGTTGCAGCATATTATGAAAGCAATTGCTGCTATTGTCATGTGGGAACTATGGAAACGAAGGAATGCAAGACAACATGATAAGGAATTCACTTTTAGTAAAATGTATTTACAATGTCAATTGACAATACATCTGCTTATTAAGGCCAAATGTCCATGGATAAGAAATATCTCGTATCACTGGAATGGGAAGTTTGATCTTCTGCAAGGATATAAACCCAACCTTTATTATCATATAGTAAAGTGGTCATTGCCAAAATTAAGATGGATTAAGTGCAATACTGATGGGGCCAGCAAAGGCAACCCAAGTGAGATTTCCTATGGATTTTGTGTTCGCGACAAAAATGGAGATCTTTTATATGCAGAGGCTCAAAGCATTGGGATCACTACAAATATGGAGGCTGAATTGAGGGCACTTTGGGAAGGTTTGAAGTATTGCAAAGAACAAGGTTTCAATCAAATCATGCTAGAGACTGATTCATTAAGTCTCAAAAACATGATTAAGCAGAACTGGAGAGTACCTTGGGTTCTATCTGAAAGAATACAGGAAATACAGAAGATGATGGAGTTGGTTAACTCTCACCTGGATCATATTTTTAGAGAAGCTAATCAACTAGCTGATTTTATTACAAATCTAGCTATAAATCAAGAAGGAAAACAATAGTATCTAAGTTTCAATCAGCTACCAAGCAAAGCAAGAAGAATCTTAAACATGGATAAGCAGCAAATACCATCCGTCAGTATAAGAACTAGGAGAATCAGTTTCACAAGTAGACAGTAGCATGGAAAACAACAAAGGATCATAGAACCACAAAGTTAATACAAGTACAGGAATGATTGTGATAAAAGCAAAATAGCTGAAAAAAATTAAATATTCTAAGCTATGTCAATCATCAAAAAATGACCACATCAGCAAAAAGAGAGAAACAGTGAACCAATTTCAATTTGGGGCACTTGTGTCCAGCTAGGGGAATTGATAGAAAACAAAGATTAACCTGGCTCCAAATCTTACATAGATCTTCAAAGGCGACACACATAACAATGATATCTCAGAATCCCATCCTAGCTAAGAATACCTTCAGTAGAAAGGCAATTCAGAGGAAGATTGAAGAAATGAGAATATGTTAAATGAAGAACACCTCACCTTCAAAAGCTTCAAGAGGGTCTTCCAAAATGAAGGAGACACAAGAGAAAACTCACCCCCAACGGCGGACAACGCAAGAAGAGAGACAACAAACATATCTTTAGGAATGTTTTAGGATATATCTTTTTACACCTGAGGACCGTCATTTTTGGGGGGACCTTAGTAGGCATTTTGGCCTTTGTTTTATTTTGGGCTCAAAATGAACCCACTAGATCTTTTGTTGAATAAAGCGGACCATTGGTCCAAATTTAACTTGAAAAAAAAAACTTATGGCATAAAAACTCTTATATTATAGAATGTAGTAATTTAAATGTGTCATAATTTCCTTCTTATCTGTGTTGTAACTAAAGTCATATAAGACAAGATATAGATAATACAAAATTAATTGACTTTTGTTGAATTTGGTGTTAGATTTTTAATTTCAAGTTTTTTTTTCTAAACTAGTTTCTGAGCACCTGCACTGCACGTGTAGGCCTGTTTGACAATATATTTTGCTATCTGAAAATAATAATTTTTTCCTTGCATATATTTTTTTATTAGAAATTTGTAGGGGTTATAAAATATAATTAAAAATTCATACTACTTTTCTCCCAGAGATATGATAATGTTTGTCATAAGCATGAATTTTATTTTTTAAGACTCATGTACATCATGTCTTGTCTATATGAATCTTTCCCGTTGTAATTGGATAAACCGTACATTTAATATAAATTATTCAATATTTTTAATCAGTTAATCTGATTAATACATCTAAGCATTGGATTTGTAATTAAGATAGAATAACGGCTTCCATTCTTATTAGAAGAAAAGGATATTCCAAAATAAATGTGAAAGTTTTAATATAGACGTCAGGACAAATATATGCACTAATGTTATCTTTAACTTTTGTATTAAAATTATGTTACCCATAAAAAAAAATTGATTTAGAAAAGTGTGTAGGAGCAATTTAAACTAATTAATTATTTTTTCAACATCAATTTTTTTTTCTCTTAAGGAAGCAATTCACTTTTTTCCTGTTTTTTGTCATCAAGCAAATTTCGGCAAGAGTGTTAATCATTAAACAAATTTCCTTAGGCTTAGTCATGTTTTTATCATTAGTAATAAATACACAATGGAATTTCAAACAAAAATATCAATATTCTTACAGAATTGAACTATTAAAAAATAACAAATATTTTTTTTAAAGAAATGGAAATAAAAAGATAATATTAATATATTAATTGAAACACCCCTGAAATTTTTTCGAACTAAGACTCGAACTGTTCATCGTAGTGCGTGAGATTTTGC
>NW_006239672.1:19285-21297 GCF_000226075.1 Solanum tuberosum | reverse complement strand
CATTTCTTGACATTTCTTTTCAATTCTTCCCCTTCTTTACCGTCCCCATCACGATCATGATAAATCTATTGAACTCATTTCTTTCCATGACACCACCTTCAGTAACATTAACTCTAACACCATTCTTCCAAATATCTTGAATGAGTTTTGGATTATAAACTTGATCATTCCAGAGTGGACATGCCACGATAGGTACCGTAGATGCTATGCTCTCTAAAGTTGAATTCCATCCACAGTGAGTCAAAAAACAACCAACAAAAGGGTGTTTTAGAACTTCCACTTGTGAGCACCAACTCACTATCTTCCCCTACTTTTCAAGTTCAACTTTGCAACTTAACTTGTCCTCCATCTTATCCCCATCTTGTCCTTCCCTAATCACCCACAAAAATGGCCTCCCACATTTCAGCAATCCATGTCCAATATCCTCCATCAATTAACTTGATATTTCAGAAACTACCAAATGCTATGTAGATAACTGATCCCTTGTCCTTTGAGTTCAACCAATCCATATAATTCTTCGAACTAATCTCAATCATATCAGCTCGAAAAGTATTATCATCAAGAAATATTGAAGGAATTGAAGGCCCAATTCCTACCATAGTCACATGCTTTAGAATTCTCGAAGCATCAAAAGTGTTCATAAGAACTCTTGGATTTTCTTCACTACTCAACATTTCAATTTGCCTTTTAATAGATTTAACTGCCCAGTTGGAACTCGCCACGTCATGAAACACAAAAGAAAGAAAATCAATTGGACTAAGTGTTGGAAATCCTGGTAACTCTATTATTTTATCCTTAGCATCACTATTTTTGAAATAATCAAAATAGTCTGTGATTCTATAATAGTAAACATCAAAAACTGTGGCAGGTTGGATCCAAAATAATGTAGATGGGATATTAATTTTTTTGGCCACTAAACCAACCCATTCCATGATAATTGTGTAGATGACATGTGAAAAAGGGGTGCAATTTTTTGCATTTGATTGGATCAAATTAAAAACGAATTTTGACCCACGGGACTTTACAGAAGAATAGAACATATGAAACTCATCAATTGAACTTAACTGGAATTTGCCATCATAGCCATCAGAGAAAGGAGCAAAGCTTAACCCTTCAACATTTGAGAGTTTATTTATTTTACTAAAAGTTGATAGGCTCGTTGTTTAAGTGACTCCAATGCCTAAATTGATAAATTGTTTGGAAAATTGAAGACATGGATTAATCTGGCCTTGGCCTGGGAATAGTGCTATAAGAACATGAGACTTTTCATTCTTCAAATTTTTTTATGTTTTGGGTGGTGTAAAGAGAAGTATCCATGAAGGAGAATGAGGATTTTGGGTTTTTTTTATGTTTTGGGTGGTGAAAAGAGAAGTATCCATGAAGGAGAATGAGGATTTTGGGCAGGAGAACTTTATTAATAAATAAGGCGTTTTTGAACTGGCTTGGTTACAACTGATTCAGGTCACACATATTTATACTAGTAAATATATGGTTCTAGATATAAAAAAAACCTAGAAAATTTATCATATATCTTTAAATACATACCTTAACTATTAATTTTTGAGATTTATATAAATATTTATTAAATAAAAAATATCAAATTATATCTTACTCAAACTTTCTAGAAGCTCCAAGAAGTATCTGAATCTATTGTTATTGTTATTCCAAAAATAAACTTTATTATTCAGCAACAAATAAAACAAGAAATGCATGAATACTTTATAGTAAGTAACAAACAAATATAATGATAGCAAGTAGTATGTTTTATTACCAGATATAACGTGTGCTGACAATTTAGAGATACAAAAAAAGATATTTTTATTTTTCCATGAATCATCATTATTATTCAATAAAAAAAGCAAGAAATGCATGATTACTTTAGTCTAAGAAAAAAAATAATGATAGCAAGTAGTATATTTTATTACCAGAGATAACGTGTGCTAACAAATTAGAGATACAAAACCATGACATGTTTGTTGTTTCGAGAATCATCATTATTATTCAGTAAAAAA
>NW_006239672.1:11007-19199 GCF_000226075.1 Solanum tuberosum | reverse complement strand
GATAGCAACTAGAATGTTTTATTAATCATTTTTATCATTCAGTAAAAAAATGACGCAAGAAATGCATAAGTATATAGTAATTTAGACTAAGAAACAAAAAAGCATAATAATAGTAAGTAATATGTTTTATTATCAGTTATGTCGTGTGCTAAAAAATTAAAGATCCAAAAGCATGACATATATACATATTCAATTGTAAATTATTATTTTTAAGACATAATCAGAAACACGTTAACGTAATTTAAAATTAGAATATAAAGAAGCAAGCACATGAAGCAAACAAATTCAACATATAATACATATATATTATCTATCAACACTATAGTTTTCTTTATAGGATGATAGTACTGAAGAATATTATTTTCGTCAAGTCTAATGTTGAAATATGTAATTGTATATATCATCTAAAAATTTTAACTTTTAGAGAAGACACACTTTTATTTACTTAATTATAAATTATGATACTTCTTAGTTTGAGAAAACAAAAGATATAAAAATCGATTAAATACATTCAATTTTTTTGTTGTATCAGTATCATTTGGAAAAATAGACATGAATGCTCTTATAGTTGCATTGATCTTTTCACCAACCTTAATGAATAACAAGAACAAAATCCTGTAAAAAAAAACAATCCCTAGTAAAATGACAAGGTATATTCACTTTGAATAATCAATCTTATTTGCCTTGTATCGCTTAAAATATATTTTCCACCGAGCATAATAATTTGAATTTCACCTTCACGCTCATTACAAATTTTTATTCCTTTAAACTCATTCTAAAACATCTGCATACTTATAAATTGCAATGTAGTGTAGTTAAAGGGTACTTTCAGAATGGTTTTGACAAATTATTAGGCACAATACTCAATTACTCATGTTCTTCATGCCTCCAACCACCGCGTCTCTCCACACAAAGTCTTACAACTTAACATTACATTTCATCATGACCTATTGTTTTCTTTTCTTCTTTACTATTCTATTCTACATACATACGCTATCTCATGTTCTTCTATTCTTTAATTGATTGTGTTTGTTGTTTCGAATTTCAAATTAGCTATAACATCAACATTTATGGACTATTGAAGACAAGATTATTTTTTATTTAATGGTTATTATTTATGCATATTGTGTTTTGGTTCAGGTATGAGGTGAAAAAAATAAAATTCTACAATGTATTAAAGCTAGGTCTTGATAATTTTATTTTTTTTATTTGCATTACTTCCATTGAGTTTCATTAATTAGGGTTTTGAAATTGTGAGTTTTCAGTTACTTTGCCTCTGCTTTCTCTTTATATAATAATGACTTGGTGTTGATAGTTCTATGATTTAAAGATCTTTTACATCTTCTTTAATATATTAAAACTTGGCCTAATATATAGGCTAATGTTGATTTTTGTGGAATTTTTGTTTCTTTTGCTTAAAGAAAAGATACATATATAGATTAGGAATGAATTAAATACATTCAAAGATTTTTTACCGAATTAACTTTATTAGGAGAAATAGAGATGACTATTTTTATAACATAATTTGCATAATCTTTTCACCAACCTTAATTATAAACAAAAAAAACAAAATCGTGTACAAAATTTTCATCCCTAATAAAAGAATATTTAACATTTCTCCATGAAATACCATCTGAATAGGATAAATATATATAATAAATTATTGTTGCGATGTAGTTTAAATTGTATACATTTTCAAATTAAATAGTTTAGCATGACAATAATTTTTTCATATTATCTTTCATATGAGCCATGCTTTTTGTTTTTTTTGTTTTTTTTTAATAGTAGCCACAAGGGCAACAATACAGTCAGAGCAAAACAAAAAAAAAACTAAAAGGGTTGGTCCAATCGGATCAGTCCATACAAAGTGTATTTGACCTAAATAGGTCAAAATTAGCTCAAAATTCTCCATGGAAGGTAGAAAGCCATTTATATGTACTAGATTAAGAAACTTGCATAGTCTCCTCTCTGATTATCTAGGTTTTTGCCACCCCTAGATTTCCTATCTGGAGAAATGAGATAAATCTAGAACTTTTTTTTCCCTCTGTTTCCAGTTTTTTCCTATTATCATTTGATAAGTTATTTTTCTCATTTTGATGAAGTTTATTTTTCTAAAATAATAATATGAATTAACTGAAATTTTTTTTAAAAAGTATTTCCCAAACACACTCTCAGTTTGTCACGACTCGAGATTATCCAGTAGTCGTAACACGGTGCTTAGAACGACAAGTGACCCAAGTTAACTCATGGTCTGGCATAACACTATGATTCATACAAATAATAACTGAAGATAACTTATGTAGAAGCTAAACTGAGATAAATCCAAAATAATTTAGTAGTCAAAATAGAATTCATTTGAACAATCGACATGTTTTATCTGAGCTAAATGGAGTTCAACCTGCACCCTAGTTGGAAGGGTGTTTTGCACTTTGCCATGGTACATACATTATCTAATGTTGATCTACTAAGCTAATAGAAGCTAAACTGAGATAAATCCAAAATAATTTAGTAGTCAAAATAGAATTCATTTGAACAATCGACATGCTTTATCTGAGCTAAATGGAGTTCAACCTGCACCCTAGTTGGAAGGGTGTTTTGCACTTTGCCAGGGTACATACATTATCTAATGTTGATCTACTAAGCTAATGTCCAATAATGACTAAGGTGTCATTGCTGGTCTGACATGTGACCCTTAAAACCTACGTTGTCATGTAGTTCTGAGACTTAAGGATTGCTACTAAAAGTCTCAAACTTAACTTAAGGGTGATATTTCATCCATATGTCTGTTTGGTGTTAAGTAATACTCCGAACTAAATTATACGCTTAAACCACATAATACTGATAATACTATATAGCTCAATAATTGAAATCTGAGATTGAAATATTAAGTGTTTTATTTGAAATTATCATATACATGTGGAACTGAAAGATTGAAGCTACAACTTATCGTAATAAATTTTGTCATCCTTAATGAAGTATGTAATTTAAGCAACACAATTTTAAAGACATAGATTTTCCCTATTCGGAGGTCTGAAGAAAATAATCATATAAAAATATTGAATTTTAGGTACAAACATGTATTTATGGGCTATAGGTCACTTTCCTAATTTTTCTAATTGAATTCTTTGCACTGTACCTGTCCATGTGAGATTCGTCCCCGACTCTTAGTTGGGTTTTTATTGCTAACGACCGCTTATTCTCTTACTTGTCTTGAGGTTAAATTGAGTGTTATCATTGCATTATCAATTTTTATCTTCTCTTTTTATACTTCTTTAAAAATCATAGTATTTTTGTTATTTAACTTCTATAAAAAAACAAAAAAATCATCTAAAATAGAAAAATGAAAAAATATTGATTGAGTAAATAAGTTAATGTTGTCCTATAATTTGACAAATGAACAACTTTTCTAAAAAAACATTAGTTTGAACAAAATTTATAATGTAATAACCTTATAAACAAATTTTGATGCAAGTAATACCAAAATAATTAATAAAAATATAGATATATTTCGTAGCAGTTTCTAAAAATTAAAGGTTAATAGTAGAAAAAACTTCCTGGTAGTATGAAATGTTTGTAGAAAAGGTTAATAGTAGTAGACAATCGAAAATCTCGTGACCGATGGCTACTTAACAATATAACATTCAGAGAACTACTACATGTCCCGCTCCACATAAACGGGAGAGACCTCAAAACTGGAACATTCATGTCCAAGTATGTCCAGGACGAAAGAGGACCTATATCATTCGAGTTAACTAAATAGCTAAAGAAAAACCTCCTACAATGTACCTATACAAACAGAGCACTAAACGACAAAGCCACTTGGAGGCCTAGCCATAAGAGAGTCCTAACAACAAGCTTTGTATATCATTTTCTAATAAAAAAAATGTTGAAACCCCTCAACCAATAAATGAATTTACATGGATTTGGTCACTTAAAGGTCCCAATAAAATAAAATACTTCATTTGGCGATGACATCATAATAGAATCCCCACACCGGATTATCTAAAGCAACTCTGGAATAGAAATTAGTAAGTTATGCCATATATGCAACACTCCCGAAATGATCACCCACATATTCCTAGAATGTGAGACAGTTAGGAAAATGTGGCTAGACTTGGGAGTTATATATGCAATTAATCATATTATAAATAATGGAAGGGGCGATTGGCTAGTTAGACTCAAAGTTTTCCCCTCAGAAAAAACATCATTAAATTGGCAGGAAGCATACCCTTTCTTCATATGCAACATTTGGAGGACAAAAAATGAGAACCACCATAATAATATAAGTACGAAAATAAGCATTACAAAGACCATAACTCACTCCAGAGAATATCTTTCACTAACTGGACCCTCGAAATGAAGCATTACCCCAAAATCCACATACATAAAATGGGAACCTCCAACAAAAGGATTCAAACTAAACATGGACCATTAGTCAATGGGTAACCCAGGGAGAGGGGGAATAGGGGGAGTAATTAGGAATAAAAGCAAGAAGAGGTATTAGGCTATATGAGCAACCTTTATGCTACAAATTCCTTAAAAGAAGAATTGACAACACTACTACAAGGAATGGAGTTGGCATTAAACAACAACTTGACGCCACTAGAAATTAACATCGATTGTGAGGATATAATTTCCCTCCTCGAGAATGACCACACCCAGCTTACTCTAATATATTGTTTAATTGGAGGGTGCTAATCTAGAAGGGGGGGGGGTTTCAACATACCTATCGCAAAGCAAACAAAGTGGCATATGCTTTAGAACATGATGGAACTATAATATGACACAGGCCAACTATATTTGCTACTTGGATGCTCTAGCAATGTTTGTCTTGGAAAATCTAAAAGAAGACATAGCGGGTGCTTATTTTGTTAGGATGACTAAAGCCCATACTAATCAAGAAAAATGTATTATTAGTACTACTACAGCTCCAAATCCTTTCTAGATAACTATAAATAAAAATAAAATACTAAAATTATTCGAAAGATTACATATAAATATTTATCATGTAATGACTAGCAGACATCGAAGAGCAAGGTGTTCTATCCAAGCATGCATGCGTTCTTCAAAGTTACAAAACCTACTTTAGTGAAAGAGACCTTCCCACAGATGCTCTTGGCCCTTTGAAAATGAATTTTTTGATGTTCAGGCTAGATAAAACTCGAAACTGGAAGGGTTTTGGATTGATGTCCCCCTTCATATTTGTATTTATCTTTCGATTAATATGTAACACCCCCAAAATTTCTAAGATAAAACTCGAACCATTCTTCATTTGTGAATAAGATTTTACTGAGCGACTCTTAATTGTTCATAAGTGTTAAGTTCAATTATTTAGTGTTGGGAATAATTTTGAATATGAATTAAGGTCACTAGAATCCCTAGCACAAAGTTGAGTTGAGAGGATTCTTTCTAATTGAGTTTCACTATGAGATTTACTTGGGTCAACTTCAAATGACCATATCTTTTAACACAAAGAGTTAGGTGGCCCATGACCTGTCAAATTAAGGTATTTGAGTCCTCATTCCAATGCCGCCAAGTTTGCTTAATTTCGAGCTCGGAGTAAAAAGTTATAGCCGTTTGAATGAAGCCTTTCTAGTTAAGGCATCTGATTCATCCTCGGAGTAAAAAGTTATAGCCGTTTGAATGAAGCCTTTCTCGTTAAGGCATCTGATTCATTTTAGAAAAGGGTATTTTGGTTTTTTCCTTTTTCTCACTAGGCCTAGCACTTTTTTTCCCACCCAATTAATGTTCTAATCAGATGCTAAACCATTCTTTGTCTTTCCTAAGCACTTGGAAAATAAGATAAGAGTTAAAGAGGAGAAAGAGCTAGGTTTTGAGCATTCGTCAAGATCCCATCGATTTTCACCAAGAACATGTTTTTCCATGTATGTAAGGCTTCTCACAGTGTTGGACTTGTTCGTTCTCACTCTATACATCTAATTCATCCATGAAATCATTGTATCTAAAAAGGTTATTGAATAGTTCTTGATTAAAGTTTCATTCATTAACAATGGAGGTTATGAATTTCTTGGATTGAGGATCTTTAGTATGAGTTGTGTTTCTTAAAAGGATTGTACGAAATTCTCTTGTAATCGTGTCGGGTTTAAGAAACAAGAAGAGTTTAGGAGAAATTTCCCAATTCCAACCTAGTTTGAAGCTTGAATTTTTTTAAAAAAAGAAAAGTAAAAACATTCATCGAAGTCGTTGGAAAAGGGTTAGGGGGCGCGCCACCAGTACTCTAGGAGTGTTGGGGTGACGCGCTAGCTGTACGCCCAAATCTAGCCCCATTACTTTGGGGCCCGGTGCGGTGCGCCACCAGTAGACAGGAGTGTTAGGGCAACGTGCCAACAATACGCCAGGAGTTGCTGAGCCAATTTTTTCTTGCTTCATTCGGCGCATATTCCTTTAAGTTTTGGCTATGTATCACTTATTTTCATTAGCTCCTAAAGGCTCTATTCCCCTTTGAGAGTTCCTGCATGTTCTAATCATATGTCTTAATTTTCATTCCAAACTAAAGTGAGTTAAAGAAAAAGGTTCAAGAGATTTTATTGACTTATGAGTACTGAGTTTCTATTTTGTTATTGAGGTCCTTGAGTTGATTCGTTCATGTCCATATTTCCGCATAAACCTATATGAGATGAGTAGTATCGTTGAGTTCTGAGTTCTTGAGTCCTTGAGTTCTGAGTATTCAGTTTTCTATATTGTTATTTAGATCCTTGATTTGATTCGTTCATGTCTATATTTTAGCATGAACCCTATTTTGAGAATCTTTTAAAGCAAGCGATTGTGTATTAAACTGAGTTTTTCAGGGAGTAAAGAGGACTTTGAGAAAGAGTATAATGGAACTAAGTATTTCCCAAATGTTTCATTCTTACATGAAGAAAAAGAGTATTATTTTGAGAAAGGAGAAACTTTGATTTCTAAATGAGTTTATAAGTTTAAAGATATATCATAGCAATTACCTCTTTTAAGAGGATAGTTTGAGCAATTATCTCAAACTAGAGAAAGAGTATATTTTATACATTTGAGAATGAGTATATATATTATTGGGAGTAGTATTGAGCACCGATATGGGGATGAGTTCAGACAACTCAAAATCCTCATAAACCATGTATGCCAACATGGGTAAAGGATTATACTTTTTAGATAACTCTTTATTTCTTTCGAGCATGGCTTAGTGGATCAACTTAATTGAGGTGTTCTATACCCTAGCAAGGTATAATGCAGTTTTGACAACATGGGCGAAATGTTGTATCATCACGTAGCTCATAGTATAGTTTTCGATTAGAGAATCTTCCAAATAGAGTTAAAAGTATGTTTTTATTATATCACTTAACATGTTGAGTTCAGAAATAAGTAAGAATATTTGCAAGGTTTTAATGATTTCATTTCCTTACTTCTTTACATTCAGTTGAGTATATATCTATATCTACTGCATTTCTTTCATTTAGTAAATTATTATTCAACTATATTACATACTCGTACATTCAATGTACCGATGTCATTCGACCTGCATCTTTTAAAGATGCAAATACAGGTTCGTAGGATCCTCAACAAGATTCTGTTGAGATCACTTCGTTTGCTTGCCAGCTTTTGAGTAAGACCTCCTTGCTTCCGGAGGACTCTAGGTTTATGAGTTGTTGGTAATTCATCGAAATCGTTGGAAAAGGGTTAGGGCGGCGCACCACCAGTACTCTAGGAGTGTTGGGGTGACGCGCTAGCAGTATGCCTAAATCTAGCCTCAGTACTTAGGGGCGTGGCGCGGTGCGCCACCAGTACGACAGGAGTGTTGGGGCAACGCGCCAGCAGTACGCTAGGAGTCGCTGAGCCAATATTTTCTTGTTTCATCCGGCGCATATTCCTTTAATATTTGGGTATGTTTCACTTATTTTCATCATCTCCTAAAGGCTCCATTCTCCCTTGAGAGTTGCTGCATGTTCTAATCACATGACTTAATTTTCATTCAAAACTAAAGTGAGTTTAAGAGAAAAGTTCAAGAACTTTTATTGAGCTATGAGTACTGAGTTTCTATATTGTTATTGAGGTGCTTGAGTTGATTCGTTCATGTTCATATTTCCTCATGAACCCTATAAATTGAGTATTCTTGAGATGAGTAGTATCATTGAGTTCTGAGATCCTGAGTCGTTGAGTTCTGAGTATTGAGCTTTCTATATTGTTATTTAGATCCTTGA
>NW_006239672.1:5712-9732 GCF_000226075.1 Solanum tuberosum | reverse complement strand
AGTTCAAGTGTCCTAGGGTGTCTATGACGCCATATCAGTAGAATCTTATTTATGGTTGTTAGGGCCCCACTTCTACAAGTGAGGGACTATAAACATTTGAGAAAAGTTTCCCTTCTTCCATACTCTAAATCGTGCAGTAAAACTGTGTCATACGGAACTTATTCATACTCGTGCATTTTCTCAAATCCATTAAATTACCCCTCATACTCAAGGTGGTTGAAATAGCAAAGCCTAGATCCTTATTGCTGAGTTACTTTTAGGTAAAGTCTTTAGAAAGTCATCAGATTGCAGAGGGGCTTGTGAGAAGCCCGTGAGTAAGCTTAAGTGTTTATATTTGAAAAATTGCACTCTTATTCATATAAATCGTGCGTTCGAGCAAGAAGCGAGATGTACTCCCAGAATCTCTTCTCTAAATTTTATTCAAATGAGACCCTTATGAGATGAGTGTGTTCTAGAATGCTTGAGTAGTAATTTTCATCTGAAAGATAGTATGAGTTATGATGTTATGAGCCTCTGGTAATAGAAGTGCCCAGAGTTAGAAGAATGCATTTAGAGGTATAGAAATCTAAAGTAGAGAAATAGTACTGAAATAATTTATGTTGTTGCAATCATGTGCTCAGTAGGTCATTAATGACGAGTTTTCCTTTATGTGTAGGCTAAAGAATAATAATTTTGTATGGATTTCATGATAGGAGATAGAGGAATAGTTATAGGTCAGAATGAGTTAGAGTACACTTTTACCAAAAATGAGTTTATGTCAATGTGTTATTGTGTTAGCAAAGAGCTACTATAGTTGTTATATAGAAGAGCAGAGTATTCATGAGGTGATAGCTCTAATCTAGGCTTATGATTTTTGGAAGTCAGAGTCCCAGGGTATTTAGAAGGTTATAGAACTAATTGGGGAATGATGTATAGTGAGTTAGTAAAATAGTACATAGGTTGTGAAAGAGAATATGTTGATATGTTGTAGCTAGATAGATTATGAGGCAAGGATCAACTTTTTGTGCCATGATGTTTCAGGGATCTCGTGTTTTATTGATTATATCTACTAGTTGTAAGCTAGTGTAGTGTATGAGAAGTGGTTGTTGCCCATGTCTAATACTAGACACTAAGCTTGAATTAGAGATGACTGTCATGATAAAAAAGGATGGCAACATGAGGATGAAGATGTTATTTCTGAGATTGGTATATTTGACATAGATTAGGTGAGAAATTAAGATGTTAGTTGTAATAAATTTCAGTTGTACAAGTGTGGTATAATGACTCTTATATGAGAGCAGTGAAATGAGGCTAAAGTCATTAGATTAGCAAGACCATTAAGGGGTGTACCCGAGATCGTATGTAGTCGGATGAGGTTCTAATTGAGTTAATAACTCTATATGTCCCTAGATAGTATATTTGATTATCAATGTGGAGTAGACTAATATAAGAATTATGTATTACCCTTAAGAGTTGGTCGAAGGGACTATATATAGCCAATGATCAGCCTTTCAAATATAGTTCAAGTTCTCCTCCGGTTAGATTGATATGAACATAGAAGGACGGTACTAGTGGGCTAAGAAGAAGAAGCCATACTATTAAGAGTTCAATTAAATGACTTTATAGGTAAGTGCGGGTAGCGATTATAGAAAGTCTTCTATAGAAGTAGGAAGAGATAAAAGAAGCAACTTAGAAAGAAGTCCTAGAAGGAATCTTAGTATTTGCACATGAAGAATTCTGTAGACATGGTATTAGCATGCCCCGATTATTCCAGTAAAACAAATATAGACCAATTTAGAGATGATGTAATAGATTCATATCTTTTAAGTATGAGCTTTAGACTTAAGGGGGAAGATTATAAGATGAGAAACCAAGTCAAGTGTTGTGAATCAGATAATGATGTGTTCAGAAAGAGTTAAAGTGATATATCGATACATTCATACTTTAGCATATTCCTCAAAGTTCAGTCATTACAACATCGTGTTGTTGTTCCTAATATCATAATTGTGTCTATGACTTATGCTCATACACTTCAGGTGGATTCACATCTATTCTTAATTCCCAGAATGAGGGGCAAAGAATTTAGCCCATTGATCTCACTCTTACTCCATAAAGTTATGGATATCAGCCTCATAAATATGAACCTATTCATACAAGCACTTGTATCTCATAGTTTTCACAATTTTGCGAATTCATGATTTACTCTCAATGGATAGAAACATAATATTATGTTATGCATATTCTTATATCAGATATCTTGAATGAATCGTACTAATGATCTTTCTCCCTAGGCTCTTTTAGTGATCCTTTGTAGTTTTGATAGTGATGTTGTCGATAGTAGTTGAGTTATGATAGAAGGAGAGGGTATTTGTTTTTTATTTTGGTACTTGTGGTCTTCTTATTCCATCTAAAGTTATAATATGGAGGTGGAATAGGATGGCATTTTACTATGAGTAATAGTTAAATGAGAGAAATTAGTCGGTTCCTGGTAGTAATGTGTGAAATTTCAGTTGGTCAAGAAAATGAGAGAATGATAAATTCTTAGAAGGATTGGTTAGTAGAAGTCCATAGAGTGGTTATAATCTTGGACTTGAATGTTTTATTTGTAACATCCGGCAATTTGAAATAACTATGAAGAGTCTTAGGATTGAAAATAGTCATTTTTGGAAAAAAAAACAAATTTGGTCAAGTATGGGAAAAAGTGAGTTTTTGGCCAACTTTGAACAGTCATAAGTCCCAGCTCAGGATGATTTGGGTGTAGTTCCAGTTATGGTTGCGAAGCCCGTGGAATGATCTTTCCAATGCCGCTGAGTTTGCTCGATTCCGAGTTCGTATGAGTGAACTATGCCCTTTGGAAGTTGGGCAGTTGGCAGGGAAGTCAGTCCGGAAATTGTAAGGGTATTTTGGTCTTTTCCCCTAATCATTTTGTTTTGGATATATATTAAGGGTCCAAGCTGATTTTGATCAGTTTTTCTTTTTTTAAAAAGAGTGAGAGTAAGGGTTTTGAGTGAAGAAGAAAAGAAGAAGAGAAGAAGAGGAGAAGAAGAAGAGAAAGAGGAGATCAAGCAAGTTTTCGTCGTGGATATCGTCGGGGGTGATCCCTATTAGGTATGTGGGTTCATAGTGTTGGGTTGATCCTTTCCCCCACATGCCAAGCTCGTTTTATTTTTGAGAAAAGATTGGTTATGTTGTTGAAGTTGTTGGTTGGTGTTGTTGAAGTTGTAGTTGTGTTGTGTTGTAGTTCTTGTTGGTTTGGTGTATGTTTTCCGGTTGTGTTTTTGAGTTGCAATCTATTGTATGTTGAGGGTTTTATGGTTCTAATTGTTTGGTGTTGGAACCTTTGAAGTTTGGAAGGTTTAGAGTTGGAGAAACAAGAAAGGAAAGTCGAAATTTCGGGGAAAAGGGCTAGGGCGTCGCGCCAGCAAGCGCGCCCCAGCAAGGGTTCTAAAATTTCCCCCATGGGGCGCCACGCCTAGCAGTACGCCCCAGCAGTCCTTCTGAGCTCCGAGGGCTGGCGCCCCGCACCTTGCAGAGCGCCAAGGACACCAAGTTCCCCCATTCTTCTCACACTTTCTCATGCATGTTCCATGGTATTGTACCAATGTTTCATAGTTGTTTCCGACACTCCGAAGTACGTCTAAATGTCAAGAACACCTCCATAACATGTGATCAAACACCTTGAATTCATAATCCAATTCAAGGAGAGTTAGTTTCCAAGTCAAGTGAAGTTAAGCAAGTTTTTTTAAAGTTGTGCAAGTCTTTATTGAACGTTTTAACTTCATTTTAAGGCTCAAGTTTCAAGTCTAGTAAAGGGCATAGAGTTTCAAGCTAAGTAAAGAGTTTCAAGTTCCAAGTTTCAAGTTAAGTCAAGAGTGTAAGTTGAGTTCATTTCTCAAAAGCTATTAGGGAACTAAGTATTCCCAAAGAAGTTTCTAAATGTTTTTACATTTTGTCAAGAACACCTCCATAACATGTGATCAAACACCTTGAATTCATAATCCAATTCAAGGAGAGTTAGTTTCCAAGTCAAGTGAAGTTAAG
>NW_006239672.1:4221-5361 GCF_000226075.1 Solanum tuberosum | reverse complement strand
TTTAAGAGTTTTGCAAGCTTTATATATTGCATGTGTCTTATTGCTATATATATTGAGTTTGGTTATTCATGAGTCGAACAGAGCCAAGGTAAGTGTTCTCTTGTACTCCTTTTAAGCTTAAGTTGTGGTTTAGCTTTCCAGCTCACATATTCTTACATTCAATGTACTGATGCAAGTTGGCTTGCATCTTATGATGATGCAGGCACAGGTACCCAGGGCCAGCACCCGGTACGCCGTTAATCCAGCTGAGTACTCCAGAGTCCGTGGTGAGCCTATTTGCATTCCGGAAGACTCGGTATTTTGTTCTCTTAGTATTGTTTTATTTAGGATGTTCTGGGGTCTGTCCCAACATCCATCTCAGTATTTTAGAGGCTTCATAGACAGACGGTCAGTTAGTTTTGAGTCTCTCCTCTATGTATATATGTAAATATTCTATTTTGAGACTCGAGTTGCCTTTTGGCCAGATTTTATCAGTTGGGTTGTTTGAAAAAAACCTTGCATTACATTGAGTTATTACACTGAGTTAAGAAAGCTAGGCTAAGGGTTCGCTTGGGGCCTGCGATAGTCTCCGGGTGCCGGTCTCGCCCAGCGTGTATGATCGGGGCGTGACAAACTTGGTTTCAGAGCACAGAGTTCAAGAGTTCTAGGGAGTCTATGAAGCCGTGTCTGTAGAGTCCTAGTTATCGATGTGAAGCGCGCCACATCTATAATTGGGAGGCTCCAACATTTAGGAAGATTTATCACTTCTTTCACACTCATCTCGTGCGTTAGAGTTTATCTGTAAAGAGTTTCTTTCTAATTCATGCTTGTGTGTGTTTCAGATAATCATGCCTCCATGAAGGGTTGGCAGAGGGCGTCTTCCTAGACGTTATGTTGATGAGCAAGAGTTACCTTATGCCTCGGGAGTGCAACCACAAGGGGAAGTTTCTAATGTCGAGTTTAGAGAGGTAATTAGAATTCTGAGTCAAGTTGTAACTAATCAAATTGGTCAGCAGAGGGGAACTAGACATTAGGGAGCTGACACTTCAAGGATTCGTGAGTTCTTGGGGATGAATCCTCCGAGTTTCATGGGTTCGAACACTACTGAGGATCCAGAGCACTTCATTGAGGAGTTGAAGAAGATTTTTGAGGTGATGCATA
>NW_006239672.1:0-3033 GCF_000226075.1 Solanum tuberosum | reverse complement strand
TAGACATGGTAGATTTTGATGTCATTCTAGGTATGGATTGGCTTCATGCTAGTTATGCATCGATAGATTGTAGAACTCGAGCAGTCAAGTTTCAGTTTCCGAATGAGCCAGTCTTAGAGTGGAGTAGTAGTTCAGCAGTGCCTAAGGGTCGTTTTATTTCGTACCTTAAGGCGAGAAAGTTAGTTTCGAAGGGTTGTATATATCACTTAGTCTGAGTTCATGACTCTAGTGTTGAGATACCTCTTTTTCAGTCAGTTCCTATAGTAAGAGAGTTTCCAGAAGTTTTTCCTGATGATCTACCCGGAATTCCTCCTGAGAGAGAAATAGAATTCGGCATAGATCTCATTCCAAATACTCGTCCTATCTCTATTATGCCATATAGAATGGCACCAGCAGAGTTGAAAGATTTGAAGGAGCAGTTGAAAGATCTTCTAGTTAAGGGTTTCATTCAACCAAGTGTCTCACCTTGGGGCGCTCCGGTCTTGTTTGTGAGAAAGAAAGATGGTCCCCTTAATCACATGACAAATCATTTTCTTAATTAACCAAGAAGTATGTCGTAGGTAAACTATTTAACCTCCATTTCCTTAGATCAGAGACCCAAACAGTTAGATGTATCTCTCTTGGTAATTTCTTGAGTATCCAAGTCTCACTTTCACTCCTGCCTCATGCTTCACATATTACACTCCAAATACTATGTCTTAGTCCTGCTCAGAATCCGACTCCAAAAACTCTAGGTGTATTTACATATTATTAATGAAAAAGACATCCAAGACATAGTTTGGACTATAAAATATAAGGTTGACTAAACTTTCTTATTTATTCAAAAAGCAAACAATAGTTGTAGTTCATAAGTTATTCTAAAATGGGTAGATGGTGATTCCAATATCAGGAGTAACATGTACGCTGGAATCTTATTATGGGATAGCATAGAAATTTATACGTAATAAACTATTTACTTGAGTTATTTCTATTCTGAGAAAATTAAAGTATGTCAATAGAAGAATAAAACTCAATGCATATCTAATAATTAGTTAGATATTATAGTAACTTCAGTTTTAACAAAATTTATAGGATACAATGCAATCACATGACAATTCATTTTCTTAATTAACCAAGAAGTATGTCGCAGGTAAACTATTTAAACTTGAATGTGTATGAAAAAAATATGAGCACTTGAAATCAAATGAGAAAAAACCTCCATAAATTGAGTATTTTTTTGTAGTGTATGGCATAGATTATGATTGTTAGTTGACCATATAGTCTCAGGAATATTAGCTTCCACTTCAACGGCTGGATCGAAATACACCTCCATTGGTTTAGGCTGTTAACACATGTTCAATGGACAAAAAAAATTTAAAAGTAAATGTTTATGAGCAAATTGCCAAAAGCATTATTTCCAAAATAAATAGGTAAATATAAAAAAGAAATCAAGAAGTAAATAAATATATGAAACAATGCTAAGTACATAACAGAAATGCATGATTTATGCTAAGTACATAACAGACATGCATGATCTATTTGTTTTCATTCTTTAATAGTTATAGAAGTTAATTATAAGAAGTCCATATATAGGTGAACTCAAACATAGATTGCAAACTATGTTCAGGTATCCATTCTTAGTACACCTATTTAATTTTTTCCCTAATAAGAAATCATATTGTGCAAATTATATATGTACATTTCCGCTACGATATCTCTTCCTCCTCCTTATCCTTCTCAATCTTCCTAATCTGTACTATAGAAAACTAAAACTCATTCCTTGTCTAAGATTATTTTAGATTGGTTTGATTGAAGAAACTTCTAAAAGAAAACAAAGTGAGTATTAACTTTTTAATGGTTTGAGTTGAATATATCAAATTAAAAAATGTTGGACTGACATTATAGTAGTGGTTATCACCTTTGAATCCATACAGAGTTGATTATGAAATTTTTAATTCATATTGAACCAAAATGTGTTGTTAAATTTATACACAATAGTTTATGATGATCGTCAAAATTTCTAGCTAAACTTTAATAAATCGCAAGGATTTTTAGTCATAGTGATTAAAAAATTCTTGCAATTAGTCATCATTATAACTTGTTGTTTGTGTAACTTTTATGACTACTATCCTTGTGCATTAGGATTTTTGTCACAAAAACCCAAGAGTTACAATAAAAAAAATAGAGCATCTAACTAGTACATGATTCACATTTTAGAAAGTGTTTTCCCTTTCTACACCATAGATGTTCTAAGATAATAAATACATAAAATACAATTAATTTGTATCATTTCATAAAATAATTTCAATAAATGAAAAAGAGAGACGTTTATGCGAATTATTAAACTAAAGAAGGAACTCTAAAGAGCATCTACAAATTATTGTAGTACCTATTATGTATTACCACCCCGTCACTGATTAATACTAGAAAGAATAGTACTAGCAGTAAGTTGTCATTATCCTATACTGATGCATATTAATCTATATAAATGTATTATCTCTTTTTCTATCAAAATAAAAATAAAAATATAAGCTACACAAGATTATTCAACATATAAAGGGTGTGAGTGATAAATATTAAATTATCTTTTAAATTACCAGCATTGTTTCATCTTCCTCCTCATAGTATTGTGCATATTATTGCTCACCTTCTAGAAATAACCAATTTCCATCTTCTATATCTCGACAGTTGGGGCAACGCATTAAGCCCCCTACATTGAATTCTGACCCTATACAATCTGCACTAAAAATAAATATAATTAAATATACGCACACATACAAATACAATTTCAAATGGAGCATTTTATTCACCCAAAGCATTTTACTCCCATAGAAAAATTCGATTAGACAAAGAACGATAACACTTTATAGGTTAATGGAATAAACATAGATAAATGATAAACAAGCCATTGAATTTCTTGGCTTGTGGGGTAAAATGGGAAAAATCTACGTAACCAAGAATATAAGGGGTGTGGACCGAGTCGATACTTAATTTCCAACAAAAAGACATATTACTATAGTAATTATGGTTTAAGTAAATTGATACAACTCTTTC
>NW_006239671.1:124157-147123 GCF_000226075.1 Solanum tuberosum | reverse complement strand
ACTGGTTTTAGGGTAGCGACAAAATAAATTGATGTTTTCAACAAAAAAAATTGTAATTTGAAGTTGGAGGAGAGTTTTGGAAAATGTTTTCCTTAATTTTTGAAGGGAAGTCATTTTCCTTAAATTTGAGGAAAAAGAGTTGATTTGGAAAACATTTAACCCAACCAAATATGAGAAAATTGGAAAACATTTACCAAACACACCCTAAAGTTGTTACCTTGCAATCCCTTGTGATGACGAGTAAAGTCTAAATAAATTGAAAAACTATCCTTTAAAATATGAAGAAGAGAGAATCGATGTATCCAGACCTAAGCGACATGGAGTTCGTTCATATCACAACAACATTCACACATAACAAGAGACCATTTTTGAAAATATGAATAGGAGAGATGAACAACCCTTTAGAGTAACCCCCTGTGAAGATGAAGAGAATCAAGTTCTTTTGAGAGTGAAGAGCAAGAGACCATTTTTGGAAGCGACATATCTGGTTCTTGATGTTGACAGTAAGAATAGAGATAAAGAGTCTTAATGAATTTTTATAGACAATAACTGATCATTTGTGCTACCAAGTGAGGGGAAGATTTTATCTTAGTCCAAGTAAAATGACTAAAATAGCCCTGGTCATTCCACGATTGACTCTTTATAATATACTAAATAGGTATTGCCCGTGCTATCACGGTCCAACATTTAAATATTGTAGTGTTTTTGAATGTGAAGAACAATAAATATAGCTGATACCAAATATACATTTAAGCTTAATATTTACAAATGGTTTCATCGTATTATTAGTTTAAATAGACATGTCAATTAAATCGATCAAATATTTAATCTATTTTGCCCTTGTAAATAACAACTTGGGGCTGTTGTTCGGTTATTCATCTTTTGAGTTTATAAAGACAAATGAATCGAAAAAATAAATAAATTATGACAAGTTGGCGCAAAAACAAAGCCTTCTAACAATATCCTCTATAATTGCACTTGGCGAATTTTCATATTTTAAATACACTCCGTAATGACATAGTTATTTATATTTATTAATAGTTCACGCTCTAGGTAACATACTTAAATAAAGTGGTTACATTATTTTTCACATGCATATTTTCAGTAACAGAAACAAAGTCTTATGTTGATGTTTTGACTCACAATACAAAAATCTTGAAAGATCAACGAAATCATATGAGATTTCAGTATATTTTTCATGTCGTCCTTTAATGCAACATGCATTTTATTTTGTAATTTAAATTTTCGATAAGGTTTAAATTATCATAATCTAAACTACTTTTTTCATATGCATTAAATGATTTAGTTAATAGAACAAATAGTAAGAGAAACTCGGCGTCAAGTTTTAAAAATTTTGACAAAAAGAAAAGAAAATTTTGGAGGTGAAGATTTAAAACAAATCTTAGACATTTGTATGAATAAAAATCATATATCATATATATATATATATATATATATATATATAAAAGAGAACCCTAGGCCCACCTACGTGGCGCCACTACAAATCAGAATTCCCTTTTAATTTATTTATTTCCAAAACTAGCCTTCCTCTTTCATGAAAAGTTGTGACTTATGAAAAGTAGTGACTTTTATGAAAAGTTATGACTCTTCTAAAAAGTTATAACTTTGTATGAAAAGTTATGACTTTTATGAAGAGTTGCAACTTTTATGAAAGAATGTGACTTTTATGAAATGTTGTGACCTTTCCGAAGGGTAGTAACTTTTCCAATGAGTTGTGACCTTTTCGACAAGGTACAATAAGCATTTGTTCACACTACCTTTTGTTGTCTATAAATAGAGAGATTTCCTGCCACTACTATTTGTAGGTTTTTTTCCCGCTATATGGTAGTTAAATTCAAATTCATTAATTAAGCTTCTTATGAAGTTTGTTTCATTCCTCAAAGTTTTCTTCCTCCTATTTCATGGAGCTTAATCTTTACTATAAGTCATAGTGATTCATATAACTATGACAATTTCTTTTTGCTATTTTGGTGACTTTTTTTAACTCTGTTAAAACTTTCAGCAAAGATGATTTAAAATTGATTTCTCATTTGTCCCTTTCAACATGTTTCTTCATATAAACAAAGAAATTGCAATGCGACATTACTACTCTTGCACCTCTCAGACCACAACTCATAACGTTGCTGAAATGGTTGAATTCATTACATTTGGTTCTTTAGTAAATAAATTTTTTATTTCTGCCACTATTATTTGTAGGTTTTTTTTTGCTCTACAGAATCAAATTCAAATATATTAATTAAGCTTCTTATAAAGTGTGTTTCAATCCTCAAAGTTTTCTTCCTCCTATTTCATGAAGCTTAATCTGTTACCGTAAGTCATAGTGATTCATGTATCTCTTGCAATTTCTTTTTGCTATTTTGGCGACTTTTTTTGAACTCTATTAGAAATCCCATTTAGGATGATTGAAAATTTATCTTCTCATGTGTCCCTTTCTACAAGTTTCTTCATATACTCTTTGGGAAAATTGCTTGTGGATTGTGCTATATTTGATAGCATACAACAATAAATATGTGATAACTAATATGGAACTAATGATGATGTTTGTTAAAAGAACTAAACAGATTGCTCTCTTGCTTGCCACAATTAGTATATTATTTTGATTGTTTTTTCTTAGGTACAAACATTTTGTATGGATTGAGGTATACATATTATCGTCTCTGTTGGAGAATATTACTGAATTATTTTCCAGTAGATAATGAAGAAAAACACAGCTACAAAGACTAGAAAAAAAGCTCATAAAAAAAGCTTGGTTTATTATCAGTTCCTTCCAAGACTCTCCAAACAAAAGTTTTTCCCTATTTCTTCACTTCAATCCTGGGAATATTAATGACTATTTTGAGACACAACATTTATGACACTAACAATTTTAGGGTCATTTTTAACATATACATGATGCGACATACTATAATAAAAAAGAGATTGATGGAGGTTCATAAGAAAGAAGTCGAAGGTCCTCCATTTGAATTTAGTTAATTATGTTCTTATATGGACATGATGTTCCACTTTACTTGGGAGTGTTGTTGTTCGAGGCTTTTTGGTCTCTTCTTAATGTCTGATTTTTTTTTTGAGGATAGTAACACTTTTATTGTCTGATGTTTTTCTTTATAACTTCTTGGAATTCAGAAAAAATTCATTACTTCTGACCGACTATTTCAATGGAGATTTTCTTAGACTTTTTTCTTATATTTAAAATCTCTCTGTGACTCATAATTTTTGTATAACAAAAATGAAAATTAAAAAAAATGGCAATTTAAGATTTCAGTGGAACGCTTTGCCTTAAGATAAAATATTCTTAACAATGTATTGTATGTATTGAAAATACGAATATTACCGACTGATCATATGTAAGCTTAGTAAAATAGTTCAATACCGTGCGAAGCACGGGTAATTTACCTAGTTATTTCATTAAGGGTAAAAGAAAAATTACAAATTAAAGTTGTTTCTAATAATAGAAAAGTAATATTCTTTTGAAATAATCTAAAAAAAGAAAGTGTATCACATAAATTAAATTGAAAAGCGTAATATTTTATGTTTATAATAAAAAAAGAGAAAAAGTCAATAAAATACAAATTAAGTGTTTTACAACATGTTAACATTTGCTTATTATATTGTAAAGTAAAGCATATATAATCATGTTGTGCTCATAGCTTAATGGTAATAGCATTTCTAACTGCATCGACATTGCGGGTTCGAATCGTTGTGGGGTTTCTTATTTTTGCAAAAGAAAAAGAAGAAGTGTAGCATAAAATAGTACAATCAAAACGTATCCATCCAGAATCAATCCCGCATACTTGGAGAAACTCAGCCTACCACCGTGGCACAATGTGTCAATTTGTTCTTTGGGTGGCAAGTTTAATATTTATTAGATATCCAATACATATATACATACATAAACGAAATTTCAACTAAGGTCATTGGGTACCGTGACACCCCCACGATTGCACATAGATCTGTCTCTGCATGTAATGATTTAGGATTGGATAAAAAGTGACGGGAAAAAGAATCAAAGAGGATGATCATTGTGTGCCACTCCTTGTGCAACGACAGTAACTGTCAATAACATGATCAATATAAATAAAGGGGTTGACATCTTCAAAATAATTCAATGTAATCCTAATATCTTGCTATCCAAAATATAAGATGAATGTTAGGATGTCGGTCTCCTCTCAATAGGAAACAACAATACTTCTATGAAATGTTGAACAAGCAGAACCTATAACAGTAAAGTAAGACTGAAACAAAGAAGACAAACAATAAAGAAACAAAAGTATCAGTAATACACAAGTCTCAACCTTTAAAAAATAGAACATGTCAGAAGAAAGACACCCCTAAATGACGTATCATACAAGTTATGTCACATGGGGTAAGAGAAAAAAAGAGAGATCAAAATCTAAGAGGAAATAACATGAAAATTCAAGTAACAACCTTAATGAAATTGTGCTGAAATGTATAAACAATGAAGCATCCGTAGATCACTCAATAAAAAATGAGGAAGATTAGAATAACACATGTATAACCAAAAATAACAATCACATAGGCCATGTGCTATTGGATTGTACACCTCCAAAAATTTGAAGGAGTTTAAAAGCCAAAAACTACTTAAAATAAGTCCAATCCAAACACCCTCAATATAGTATGATTTAAAGACAAATAACCAAACTCGATCTCAGAAGTGCAACATTTTATTCTTACACTTGATAAATATAGAGTAAATGACATTTCATAAATTTAAATTAGTAGAATTATAGAAATAGTGAGACAACACATAACAAAAATTACTTGATAAGAAAAATGATTCATAAGGAAATGAAGTCCCTCAGGGCCTCATCCACAACCAATAGGGGAAACTTCACATGACACAAAATGCTTCTTTGTTATACTATAAAATAAGATTACAATACTGAATTTGATTCCTTCCCTTCAAATCAGCAATCTACTAATCTACAACTGTTGATGATTGGATCTTACATAAACTATTTGGTGAATAACCAAATGTAAAACTGTATGCATACTATTGGAAGTAATACGTTGTCACAAGAATAATCCGGTAAATCTAAGGGGAGTTTTATCAAATTTGTTTCTCAACTATAAAATCAACATGAATATTCAAACTAGTCTTCATTTCCAATTGAGATAATATTGCCCACTGCCTAGTCATGCTAACGATCATTCTTGTATCTCGAGGAACTGCTCTACATTTCATGCAATGAAACATGACAATTCAAGCTTATGCTCCGTCTAGGTGCATACATTGAGTTTGCTAACTTTGGAGTGTTATCTTCTGCATTAGGACTAGCAAGATTCTTCACAACACCAGTGTTTAGTTGAAGATTAAGGTGAGAAAGTGACTTAACATCTCAGAGTTAATGTGTTACCTTTATCTAGGAAAATACTTACCTAGGTGAAATTTGGTTTTCACGCTCTGGGCTTGTTTGAACCTGAAAATGAGTCTGTTTGCCCCTCGTGATCAACTCACGCAATTAATAAGGTTCTAACGGATGTTCACAAAAAAATTTGGCCTAAAACATGCCGAAATCCCTTATCACTAAAAATCCATGGACTATAGCACACGAAAATTGGTAATATCTGGTTTTTCACACTCTAGGGCTCGTTTGAACTTCAAATGGGTCTGTTTTCCCCGCGGGACTATCTCACGCCTTTAATAAAGTCCTAAAAGACGTCCATAAATAATTTCAGCCAAAATAATGCCGGAATCCTATATCACCAAAAATCCGTGGACTATAGCACACGAAAATCGGTAAAATCTAGTTTTTCACACTTTGGCTCGTTTGAACATGAAAATGGGCCCGTTTACCCCTCGAGACCAACTCATGCCATTAATAAGGTCCTCACAGACTTCCACAAAAAAATTCGGCCAAAATTATACCGAAATACTGTTTCACAAATTATCCATGGACTTATCACATAAAAATTGGTAAAATCTGGTTTTTCATGCTTTGGGGCTATTTCGAGCTTGAAAATGGGTTTGTTTGCCCTTTAGGAACATCTCACGCATTAATAAGGTTCTAACGGACGTCCACAAAAAATATCAGCCAAAATCATGCCGGAATCCTGTATCACCAAAAATCCATGGACTATAGCACACGAAAATTGGTAAAATCTATTTTTTCATGCTCTGGGCTAGTTTGAACTTGAAAAAGTGCATGTTTTCCCTTGGGGACCAACTCACATCATTAATAAGAACCTAACGGACGTCCAAAAAAACTTTCGGCCGAAATCATGTCGGAATCATGTATCACCAAGAATCCATGGACTATAGCACATGAAAATCAGGAAAATCTAATTTTTCATGCTCTAGGGCTCGTTTAAACTTGAAAATGGATTCGTTTACCCCTCGGGACCATTTCAATCCATTAATAAGGTCCTAACAGACATCTACAAAAAAATTTGGCCAAAATCATGCCGGAATCCTGTATCACCAAAAATACATAGACAATAGCACACAAAAATTGGTAAAATATGGGTTTTCACTCTCAGGACCTCGTTTGAACTTTAAAATGGGTCTATTTCCCCCCCAAGACCATCTCACACCATTAATAAGGTCCTAACGAACGTCCACAAAATATTTCGGTAGAAATCATGCTGGAATGTTGTATCACCAATAATTCGTGGACTATATCACATGAAAATTAGTAAAATCTGGTTTTCACAGTCTGGGATCGTTTGTACTTGAAAATGGGTCCGTTTTCCTCTTGGGACCATGTCACGCCGTTCATAAGGTCCTAATGCACATCGACAAAACATTTCGGCCAAAATCATGTTGGAATCCTGTATCACCAAAAAAGCATGGACTATAGCACACAAAAATTTGTTAAATTTGGTTTTTCACGCTCTAGGCTCGTTTGAACTTGAAATGGGCCTGTTTGCCCATCGGGACCAACTCACGCCATTAATAAGGTCCTAACCGACGTCCACAAAATTTTTTGGCCAAAATCACGTCGAAATCTTGTATCACAAAAAATCATGGACCATAGCACAAAAAAATCGGTTAAATCTGGTTTTTCATGCTCTATGGCTCGTTTAAACTTGAAAATGGGCCCGTTTTCCCCTCGGGACTACATCACGCCATTAATAAGGTCATAATGAACGTCCACAAAAAACATTGGCCAAAATCATGCCGGAATCCTGCATCACCAAAAATCCAAGGACTATAGCACACAGAAATCGGTAAAATTTGTTTTTTCATGCTCTGGGCTCGTTTGAACTTGAAAATGCGCATGTTTTCCCCTCGGGACAACTCACGCCATTAATAAGATCCTAACGGACGTCCAAAAAAACTTTCAACCAAAATCATGTCGGAATCATGTATCACCAAAAATCCATGGACTATAGCACATGAAAATCGGAAAAATCTGTTTTTCATGCTCTAGGGGTCGTTTGAACTTGAAAATGGATTCTTTTTGCCCCTCGGGACCATTTCAAGCAATTAATAAGGTCCTAACAGACATCTATAAAACATTTTGGCCAAAATCATGCCGGAATCCTGTATCACAAAAAGTGCATGGACAAACGGACGTCCAGAAAAACTTTCGGCCAAAATCATGTATTACCAAAAATCCATGGACTATAGCACATGAAAATTGGGAAAATTTGGTTTTTCATGCTCTAGGGCTCGTTTGAACTTGAAAATAGATTCGTTAGCCCCTCGAGACCATTTCAAGCCATTAATAAAGTCCTAACAGACATCTACAAAAAATTTTGGCCAATATCATGCGGGAATCCTGTATAACCAAAAATACATAGACAATAGCACACGAAAATTGGTAAAATATGGGTTTTCACGCTCAGGACCTCGTTTGAACTTGAAAATGGGTCTGTTTCCCCCCCGAGACCATATCAGACCATTAATAAGGTCCTAACGAACGTCCACAAAATATTACGGCAGAAATCATGCTGGAATCCTGTATCACCAATAATCCATGGACTATATCACATGAAAGTCAGTAAAATTTGGTTTTCACACTCTGGGCTCATTTGTACTTGAAAATGGACCCATTTTCCCCTCGGGACCATGTCACGCCATTAATAAGGTCCTAATGGACATCCACAAAAAAATTTGGCCAAAATCATGTCAAAATCCTGTATCACCAAAAAATCATGGACTATAGCACACAAAAAATTGTTAAATTTATTTTTTCACGCTCTAGGCTCGTTTGAACTTGAAATGGGCATGTTTGCCATTCGGGACCAACTCACGCCATTAATAACGTCCTAACCGACGTCCACAAATCTTTTTGGCCAAAATCATGCCGAAATCCTGTATCACATAAAATGCATGGACTATAGCACAAAAAAATTGGTTAAATTTGATTTTTCACACTGTGTTGCTCGTTTGAACTTGAAAATGGGCTCGTTTTCCCATTGGAACTACATCACACCGTTAATGAAGTCATAACGGACGTCCACAAAAAACATTGGCCAAAATCATGCCGAAATCCTGCATCACCAAAAATTTATGGACTATAGCACACCAAAATTGGTAAAATCTCATTTTTCACTCTCTCAGACTCGTTTGAATTTGAAAATGGGACAGTTTGCCCCTCGGGACTATCTCAGGCCATTAATAAGGTCCTAACGGACGTCACAAAAAGTTTAGCCAAAATCATGCCATAATCCTGTATCACCAAAAATCCATGGACTATAACACACGAAAATTGGTAAAATCTAGTTTTTCACTCTCTAAGATCGTTTGAACTTGAAAATGGGCCCGTTTGCCCTTCGGGACAATCTCATGCCATTAATAAGGTCCTAACGCACATCCATAAAAATATTTCGGCCAAAATTATGACGGAATCCTATATCACCAAAAATCTATGGACTATAACATGAAAATTGGCAAAATCAAGTTTTTCACGGTCTTGGGCTTGTTTAAACTTGAAAATGGGTCCATTTGCCCCCCGGGACCATCTCACACCATTAATAAGGTCCTAACGGACATCAACAAAAAATTTCTACCAAAATCATGCCGGAATCCTGTATCACCAAAAATTAAGAGACTATAGCACACGAAAATCGGTAAAATCTAGTTTTTCACCCTCTGGGCTAGTTTCAAATTAAAAATGGGCCCGTTTTCCCATCAGGACCAACCTAGGCCACTAAATAGGTCCTAATGGATGTCCAAAAAAATTTCGTCCAAAATCATGCCAGAATCCTATATCACCAAAAATCTATGGAATATAGCACATGAAAATCAGTAAAATCAGGCTTCTTATGCTCTGGGGCTCGTTTGATCTTGAAAATGAGTTCGTTTGCCCTTAGGAATCAACTCACGCCATTAATAAGGTCCTAATGGATGTCCACAAAAAATTTCGGCCAAAATTATGATGGAATCCTATATCACCAAAAATCCATGGACTATGGCACATGAAAATTGATAAAATTTGGGTTTTCACGCTCTGGGCTCGTTTGAACTTAAAAATGGGTTCATTTGCCCCTCGAGACCATCTCACACCATTATAAGGTCCTAACGGACATCCACAAAAACTTTTATCCAAAGTCATGCCGAAATCATGTATCACCAAAAAACTATGGATTATAGCACACGAACATTGGTAAAATCTTATTTTTTAGGCTCTGGGCATGTTTAAACTTGAAAATGGGTCTGTTTACCCCTCGGGACCATCTCACGCCATTAATAAGGTCCTAACGGACATCCACAAAAAAATTGGCCAAAATCTTACCGGAATCCAGTATCACCAAAAATGCATGGACTATACACATGAAAATTGGTAAAATCTAGTTTTTCATGCTCTGGGATCGTTTGGACTTGAAAATGCTCGTTTTCCCCTCGAGACCAACTCACACCATTAATAAGGTCGTAACAGACGTCCACAAAAAAATTCAACCAAAATCATGCCGAAATCTTGTATCTCCAAAAATCCAAGGACTATACACACGAAAATTGGTAAAATCTGGTTTTTCATGATCTGGGGATCGTTTGAACATGAAAATGGACCCTTTTGCCCCTCTGAACCAACTCACGCCACCAGTAAGGTCCTAACAGACATCCACAAATTTGTTTTGGCCAAAATCATGCCAGAATCCTGTATCATGATAAATCCATGGACTATAGCACACAAAAATTAGTAAAATCTGGTTTTTCATACTCTAAGGCTCGTCTGTACTTGAAAAAGGGTCCGTTTGCCCTTTGGGACCATCTCATGCCATTAATATGGTCCTAATAGACGTTCACAAAAAATATCGACCAAAATCATACGGAATCCTATATCACTATATATCCATGGATTTATAGCATATAAAAATCGATAAAATCTATTTTTTCATGCTCTAGGCTCGTTTGAACTTGAAAATGCCCCCGTTTGCCCCTCAGGTCAAACTCACGCCATTAATAAGGGTCTAACGGACGTCCACAAAAGTTTTTGGCCAAAATCATTATCACGACCAAAGGGTAAACCCTTGATGCAACATGGCGTATAAAATCCTCAAGGACTACATACAAGTCACTTAGCACATCATAACATAAGCAATAGAACAATACGAATAAAAACACATTTAAAGTCTAAAATTTTCTTTATTAAAGCCAAAAGCGGAAGTGTAGACTCTAAGTCTCAACATAGCCATGTATTACAATAGTCCAAATGAAAAGGGACACATCCCATACAACAAAGTCCGAAAGGAAATACAAGAAAAGTGTCACGACTCATGGGTATCCCGTAGATGTTACACGACGTACTCAACCCCGAAAGGTCTCATACAAGCCCTTAGCATATCATAACATAAGATAAATAGAAATGATGCGGAATTTAAAACACTTTTTTTTACAATCGAAGTCTTTTATAAAAGCAAGCGGAAGTCTAGACATTGTTTCAATTAGCCATCTAATACAATCGAAATCTCAAATAGGGACACAACCCTTACTTACAACATAGTTCTCAAATGAAATAACTAGAATGAAACTACTAAATGAAGATATTCGTCCTCGAATCTTGAGGACTCACCAACTAGCAAGGAGAATGATCAATTCCAAGCTCTAGCCACAAGGGGAACCAAATTGAGTGTCAATCCCTACACTTGGGAAAAATGTAGGAAAATATGGTTAGTACAAAAATGCACTAAGTATGATAGCCATGCAATAAAACCTTGAAATCATGCTAAAAATAACATTTTTAGTTGAAACCATGCTATATGACAATTTTGTACATCTTCTTTGAAATAGTTGGAAAACATAACCCACAAGAAAACTCATGTATAGTTCATCATAGCATAATGAATAACAACATAATCATAAGCATAGCCTCCGTTATAAACATAATGCAAACATCAAATATCATAAGACATGGATCACATACATAGTCAAATACCAAGATCATCTCATCATAATAGAATCATCATATAAGTAACCCTAAGTTATACTCGTGCTATGCATAGATAAGATCCCATAATCCCATCTGCACTAAGTATCACTTTTAGGCCACCATAATCGTACTTATCATGCTTTGATCCCACATACTCATAGATAAGGAAACATTCACCTTTCATAGCTCATATCAAGGAAAGTAAATCTTAGCAACAATCCATATTAAGCATGCATCAATTCATAAACCTTCATAACATAGAAAGAACACACCATAACTACTCTCAAAGCCTACTTGTGCAATGCTTGGATGAAGTTCCTTACCCCTACCCACACTAAGTAGTGCTTCTTGAGAAGACATAGTTCATAATCATTCATTGTGGGGGTAAGCCTCAACAGACATAGACCATGTGAGCAACTCATGAAATTCGGTGTTACCTACACCGAAAAGGGTGTCCGACTCTCCTAAGGTAGAACCATTCTTAGCTTAGGTGGAAGGTCCACTAGCTAAGGACCCATGCGGGCACATAGTTATTGGATAGGGAGATTGCTACTAGATACCCTCTCCTCAACTCGCGTATGGGCATCCATCTCAAGAGATTGCTTCTAGAAACCCCGCCTCAACTCTCGTGAGGGCTTCCATATCATCAATATCCACTCGGTGCTAAGCATTATTCCCCACGGAGTACTATATCATTACTTGAGTTCATCAATATGAAAGAATGTATAAACACCCAATCCAACATCATTCATAGGAAAGCTCATAGATTCAATAGGTAAGAATAGCCTTTCAACCTAAGAATCCCCATATTGTGAGAAAACCTTTCACAACATGTCATTATCATTCATTAGTGTACAATTGAGAATAGCCTTTCAATCAACACAACATCATTAGCATAATCATGGACATCTCATTCATAGTCATGTGTAAGGGTATAGGTGAGAATATCCTTTCAACAACACCACAATTACATTTTGATCATAGAAACTTCATTCTCAAAGTATCATTAAATCACATACATTAACCTTATAATCATGTACAATTCTCATACTTTGCCCTTCAAGGGTCATAGATCACATTTAATCCACAAATCTAGAATCACTACATTAGACATGGATAATAACATGATTCAATTAACTTAATTACTACAAGCATAATCTCATGTTATTCTTCTAAAATCAACAAATTCACATCACAAGATCATAATTGAGAAATTTGGGGTTTAATGGGTTCTTGGGGTAAATTCAACATAAAAACCATAGGAATTCATCAATTAAACCATAACACATCATAAATCAATCATTAGAAACGTTTTTTGAAAGGAACCCATGCTATTGGAGTAAAGCCCTAACTTTTGGGAAATTGCAAGCTTTGAAATTTAGTTTTGGAGGGACTATATGGTTGAAATCTTCCCATAGATGAAGAGATACCATAACTAGATGAAGAATCTCCATGAAATTGAACAGAAAAGACTGCTCCTTCAACCCTAGACTTCTTTTTCTTCTTTGGAATTGTAGAGAGAGAAATATTTGGGGGAAAGTTAGTTATGATTTGGGTTTCTTTTGGAGAGTTGAAATAATGATTTGGAATGACTAGATTAAGGGTCTATTAGGTTTATATAGGTGGTCTAATTACTAATAAAATGACCCTACTTAATAACTAATTAATTCTAGACCTTACCCGAATCCCCCAACTTAAACAATTTAAGAGTCAAGGTTGCCTCATCCACGAGACCCCGACCCATGGATCGTGAGTGGGTCCACAGACGTACTGGTTCTTCGTGGGGGGAGGAATGGGGCTAAATAATCAGGGGAAGTTGGGCCCTTGACCTACGACCCCTTCCCACTGGGCTGGGTCCATCCATTGTCCGTGGATTCCCTTCGTGGGTAGGCTGTTTTTGGACAGCTTTGAGGTTTGACTTATGGTCCTCCTCAAGGACCCTTGGTTGGTCCTTTGGGGGATCGTACCTTGACATTTAACCCCTAAATCCTTCATTCTAAGGACGAGAAGAAAAATTTATGACTCTAACACTTACGACAAGCTCTAGTTAAGCCTACTAGTTTCCGAGGTGTTACATTATCTCCCCCTTGGGAACATTTGTCCTCGAATGACGATCTAGACACCTTACGGAATTAAAGACTCAAGACTAGCAGCCCATCATGCATGCAACATCAAAATAATGCACCATTCAAAGGAGAACACATCAACTCCATCTCAACATAATCAATGTAACATAAGGAAGTAGGAACTTCATCTAACAACCCATTATGCATGAAAACTCAACATTTCAACATTCATAAGGAGGAACTACCTTCTCCAACTGAAAGCATGCTCAACTTACTAACATGAAACCAATTATGCAATTACTCTCAAAAGTATATTAAGGCATGTTCGTCAACTCATCTCATGAAGCATATAGACAATTCATACTAAATGCACAACAACAGGAGGAACACATAAATAATGAAAACTTATTTTCTTACAAATCATGAATTTCTCAAGAATATGCATAACATAAGGAGATCATGGAAATTTCTAAAAACACACATGACTCCAAAACATAAAATAAGCCCAAAAAGGGGAATCTTGGTCTCAAGCTAGAATAGGAATAGAAGAAAGAGATGAGGATATCAGGATTCTCAACAAATCTTGTCTTCTAAGCACACTATCTCCCCCTTGGTAAGAAACCTCTCCTTAATCCTCAAGTACTACTTATTTCAAGCAATCCCAAAGCATGACCAAATCTCATAATGTAATCAAACATTTACATCTATATGGAACTAACAACATACCGGTGCCTTCATAGCCTTCTTGGTCCTTTCTAGACCGGAGTGCATAGAAGCGACCATGATTTGGAGCATTGGCATCCGAGCCACTAAGAGAATCTTGCTTGGCCTTTCTCCTTTTAGCCATGAGCATTGGGAAATACCTCATGTTGTGACCTTTCTTTCCACACCCAAAGCAACCATCCGTGCCGGCTAGGCACTTACCCTTATGTTCCTTTCCACACTTGTCACATGTATATCTTTCAACAAAATAACCACCTCCATTTCCTTTTTGAGATTTAGGGTTAGACACCCTATCCTCATTGACCTTAGAGGATGAATTAGAGGAACTTTGGTTGGAGAACCTTTGTTTGTCGGACCTAGTATTGGAGAAATTCCCATCACCGGTTCTAGGTCTCTTCGCCTCCCTACTCTTTTTTCAGAGTTTCTCATCCTCCATTTGTTGGGCATACACCATATGGCGTGAGATATCGATATTATCATGGTGCATTGCCGTACGACATTCTTTTCTTACCAATTTGGACACACTCGTCATAAACCTACTCATCTCATCCCTTGAGTTCGTCACCAAAGTTGGGGCATATTTGGACAATTGAGTGAACTTTAGTGCATATTCTTGAACACTCATGCTTCTTTGATGAAGGTTAATGAATTCTTCCAATTTAGATCCCCTCATCTCTCAAGGAAAGAACCTATCAAGAAACGCCAACTTAAACACTTCCCACTCAATGGGACCCGTTCCTACCGGCCTATTATCTTTCCATTGTTTATACCATATTTGAGCAACACCTTTCAATTGATAAGAGGCCAACTCCGCTTTTTCTACCAAAGTCACCCCCATAATATCTAGTACTTTTTAAACCTCATCCACATATTCTTGAGGATCCTCTTCCACTTTGGAGCCATGAAATTCGGGGGGGGGGGTTCATCCTAGTAAAATCTCTCACTCTCGAAGCCGCCGAATTCATGTTAGGGTTCATGGGAGCAACATTCCTATTGGCTTTGGCCGTCATGGATTGAGCTTGACTTGTCACGGCTTGAGCTTGAGTTTTCATGGATTGGGCCAACATTTGGAAAGCCGACCTAATCTCCACATCCGTCACGACCAGAGGATTGATCGGAGCTTGAGGATCTTGAGGAGGAGATCCTTGGTTACCTTGAGGAGCCTCTTAATTCACATTGTCACCCTCCATTCCTCTAGCATTAGCCCTTCGTGTATTCATTTCCTTCAGACACAAGGGAAGGATTAGGAGAGGGACTTTGTAGAGTTAAACTCTACGGCACGATTTAAGAATAATGAAAGAAGTGTAGTTTCCTAATCATCTTGTAGCCTCTTATTCATAAATATGGCGCGCTTCACACTATGACCAAGACTCTACTAGACGTGGATTATGAGACATCATCCTAGAATCATTATAAACCTTTTACACTGATTACCAAGTTTGTCATGACCCAGGGGTACCCTCTAGATGTGACACATCGTACTCAACCCCGAAAGGTCTCATACAAGACCTTATAATATCATAACATAAGATAAATAGAAATGATGTAGAATTTAAAAAACATTTCTTTACAATCGAAGTCTTTTATAAAAGCAAGCGGAAATCTAGACACTGTCTCAATTAGCCATCTAATACAATCGAAATGTCAAATAGGGAAACATCCCTTACATCATAGATCTCAAATGAAATAACTAGTGAAACTACTAAATGAAGATATTCGTCCTTGAATCTTGAGGACTCACCAACTAGCAAGGAGAATGATAAATTCCAAGCTCTAGCCACAAGGGGAATCAAATTGAGTGCCAATCCCTACACTTTGGAAAAATGTAGGAAAATATGGATTAGTACAAAAATGCACTAAGTATGATAGCAATGCAATAAAACCTTGAAGTTATGCTAAAAAGGACATTTTTATTTGAAACCATACTATATGCCAATTTTGAACATCTTCTTTGAAATAATTGGAAAACATAACTCATATGAAAACTCATGTATAGTTCATCATAGCATAAAGAATAACAACATAATCATAAACATAGCCTCCATTATAAACATAATGCAGACATCAACTATCATAAGACATGGATCACATACATAGTCAAATACCAAGATCATCTCATCATAATAGAATCATCATATAAGTAACCCAAAGTTATACTCGTGCAATGCATAGATAAGATCCCATAATCCCATCTACACGAAGTACCACTTTTAGGCCACCATAATCATACTTATCATTCTTTGATCCCACATACTCATAGATAAGGAAACATTCACCTTTCATAGCTCATATCAAGGAAAGTAACTCTTAGAACCAATCCACATTAAACATGCATCAATTCATAAACCTTCATAACATAGAAAAAATACACCATAACTACTCACCTACTTGTTCAATGCATGGATGAAGTCACTTACCCCCACCCACACTAAGTAGTGGTTCTTGAGGAGCCATAGTTCATAATCATTCAATGTGGGGGTAAGACTCAACCGACATAGACCATATGAGCAGCTCATAGAATCCGGTGTTACCCACACCAAAAAGGGTGTCCTACTTGCCTAAGGTAGAACCATTCTTAACTTAGATGGAAGGTCCACTAGCTAAGGACCTATATGAGCACATAGTTATGCGATAGGGAGATTGCTACTAGATACCCTACCTCAACTCACGTATGGGTATCCATCGCAAGAGATTGCTTTTAGAAATCCTGCCTCAACTCACGTGAGGGCTTCCATCTCATCAATATCCACTCGGTGCTAAGAATTATTCCCCACGGAGTACTATATCATTACTTGAGTTCATTATTATGGAAGAATGTATAAACACACAATCCAACATCATTCATAGGATAGCTCATAGATTCAATAGGTGAGAATAATCTTTCAACCTAAGAATCCCCATATTGTGAGAAAATCTTTCACAACATGTCTTTATCATTCATTAGTGTACAAATGAGAATATCCTTTCAATCAACACAACATCATTAACATAATTATGGACATCTCATTCATAGTCATGTGTAAGGGTATATGTGAGAATATCCTTTCAACAACACCACAATTACATTATGATCATAGAAACTTCATTCTCAAAGTATCATTAATGCACATACATAAACCTCGTGAAATCTTCCCATAGATGAAGTACTACCATACCTAGATGAAGAATTTCCACGAAATTGAGTAGAAAATACTGCTTCTTCAACCTAGACTTCACCTCTTTCTTTTTCTTCTTTGGAATTGTAGAGAGAGAAATATTTGGGTGAAAGTTAGTTATGATTTTGGATTCTTTTGGAGAGTTGAAATAATGATTTGGAATGACTAGATTAAGGGTCTATTAGGTGTATATAGGTGGTCTAATTACTAATAAAAAGACCCTACTTAATAACTAATTTATTCTAGACCCCTAATCCTCCAACTTAAACAATTTAAGAGTCAAGGTTGCCTCACCCACGAGACCCCGACCCACGGACTGTGGGTGGGTCCACGTACCGTACTGGTCATTCATGGGTGGAGGACTGGGGCTCAATAGTTAGGGGAAGGTGGGGACTTGACCCACGACCCCTTTCCACTGGGTGTGGGTCCATCCATTGTCCGTGGATGCCCTTCGTGGTTAGGCTATTTTTGGACAGCTTTGAGGCTTGACTTAAGGTCCTCCTCAGGGACCCTTGGTTGGTCCTTGGGGGGTCGTACCTTGACGTTTAACCCCTAAAACCTTCATTCTAAGTACAAGAAGCAAATTTTATGACCCTAACACTTACGACAAGCTCTAGTTAAGCCTACTAGTTTTTGGGGTGTTACAAAAAGAAACTACAAATGAAACAACATCAGCCTTCGAATCTTGAGGACTCACCACAAGCTAGGAGAAGTGAGTAAATTCCAAGCTTAGCTACAACGGTGATCGTCTTGAGAACTTGACCCTACACTTGGGAAAAATGTAGGAAAATTAGGCGTTAGAAAAAGAGGAATTAAGTATGATAGCCATTAATAAAAACACTTAAAACATGCCAAAAGGGACACTTCATTTGAAAGTATGCAATTTACCAAGTTTAAAACCTCATCATGAAGTCATTGGAAAAGTATAAGTCATAGACATAGTCAATACATAGATCATCATAACGTAAGAGACACACTTCACAATTAACCTCAAAGTATACTTGTGCAATGCATGGATAAGACCCCATAAATCTTACCCATGCTAAGTAAACCTCCTTAGGACATCATTCATATTCTTGTTCTTATTGTGTGGGAATAAGCCTTAACCGACATGAGACCATGTGAGCTTATCATGGAATCCGGTGACTCCCTCACCGAAAAAGGTTGTCCTACTTGCCTAAGGTATAACCATACTCTTAGCTTAGGTGGATCCACTAGCTAATGACCTATGGGGGCACATAGTTTATGGGATAAGGAGATTACTACTAGAAACTATCGTAGAAGGCGTCCATCTCATGAGACATACTTTGGGAACCCAGACTCAACTAACATACAAGGAACCCATTGGAAAGCCGGACTCAAATATCGTATAAGCTTTCATCTCATATATATATCCACTCGGTGCTAAGCATTAAATCCCACAGAGTTTGTATTATGCCATATCCCAACTAAAATCCCAACTCAAATCTAGAGGCATCACAATACACTACAAAGCCATCCCTACATTCCGATAATGTCAACAACGGAGTGGAATTCAGTCTATCCTTCAACTCTTGGAAACTTTTCTCACAAGCTTCTGACCTAATGAACTTAACCTTCTTTTGAGTTAAAGCCCTCATCGGAGAGGAAATGGAAGAAAAACCCTCAACAAATCTTCTGTAATAACCGGCCAAACCTAAAATACTTCTAATGTCCAAAGGAGTTGGAGGTCTTGCCCAACTCTTGACCGCATCTGTCTTCTTAGGATCAACCTCAATACCCTTACTAGACACAATATGACCGAGGAAAGCTACAAACCTTAATCAAAATGGTAAACATGCTCATTCTCCCTCCTCGAATAGATCAAAATGTCGTCAATGAATACAATCACAAACATGTCAAGGTATTGTCTAAACACCCTATTCATCAAATCCATGAACGCCTCCGGAGTATTAGTCAACGTAAACAACATAACCAAAAACTCAAAGTGCCCATATCGGGTTCTAAAAGCTGTCTTTGGAATGTCTTCCTTTCTCACCCTTAATTGGTGATAACCCGAATGGAGATCGATCTTAGAGAAATAACTAGCCCCATGCAATTGATCAAACAAGTCATCTATCCTTGGAAGAGGATACTTATTCTTAATGGTCTTTTTGTTCAATTGACAATAATCGATGCACATACGAAGAGACCCATATTTATTTCTAACGAACAACACAAGAGCACCCCATGGAGAGATACTCGGTCAAATGAAGCCCTAATCTAATCAGTCTTTTAACTGTTCTTTCAATTCTTTCAACTCAGTTGGGGCCATTCGATAAGGAGATATTGAGATAGGTTGCGTATCCGAAATAAGGTCAATGCCAAAATCTATCTCCCGCTCGGGAGGAACACTCGGTAGATCATCCGAGAATAATTCTGGAAATTCATTTACAACAAGGACGGACTCAAGAGTAGGGGTAACAAAATCTACATTCCTCACCCTAACATTATGGTAAATGCAACCCTTGGAAATCATCTTTCTAGCCTTTAAACATGAGACAGACTGACCCTTAGGCATGGAATTTTCCTCTTACCACTCAAGGATAGGCTCATTCAGGAATTGAAACTTGACTATTCGAGTTCTACAATCAATCGACGTATAACATGAATGCAACCAATCCATACCAAGTATTACATCAAAATCTAACATGTCAAGCTCTATCAAATCAACAAGAGTAACTCTATGGGATAGAGAAACTAGACATCTTCTATAAACCCTCTTAGCCACCACAAAATCACTAACATGAGTAGAGACAGAAAAAGGTTCTAACAACACATCGGGAGCATATCAAATGTCATTGCCACATATGGCGTCATAAAAGACAAAGTAGCACCTGGGTCTAACAAAGCATACACATCTATATGGGAGAAACACATTTTCCATTCATGCTACGAACAATCAGTCTGTAGAGGAGATTCGTGAGGAGATGACTCAGATGAGGACTGAGTTGGGGTTGGTATTGAAGCATTTGCGCGGAGGTGCAGAGAAGGTAAATGCTGTAAATTACTTGACTAGAACGCTACCACCAGTTGAATAGTGTTTCTATGAAGAGGATGCTTATGCAATGAATGATCACACGGGGGTTTCGGACCTAACGCTCAAGGATCCAACACAGAAAATTGGCGCCACGGTCAAGGAAACCAAGGTCGGAACTATGGAAATTACAACCGAGAGGGTCAATATGTCCTGGATGGAAACTTAAATCGCGATAACAACTACAACCGGAACAACTATGGCAATAGAAACGATCGGGTTGGACCTTATGTTCCTCCTCAAAATTGGAAATCTGGTGCTAGGGAAGCTGGAGGAAATCTGGCGCGTATTGAAGATATGATGAAACTGGAGGCAATATGGCGCGTATTGAAGATATGATGCATAAGATGATGAGAAGGTTTGATGCAACTGATGAGAATGTGAAGGAGATGAGAAGTGACTTGTCTGGTATTGGACAAAAGGTTGATGCCCATGCAGTGTCAATAAAGCATCTAGAGTAGCAGATGACTCAGTTGTCTACTACAGTGAACCCACGTCAACCTGGTACTCTTCCTAGCAACACCATTCAGAATCCAAAGAATGACGGTCATTGTGTGGCAGTTACTACTCGAGGAGGTAAGCAAACCATAGATCCACTTATGCCATCTGTGGTGGATGCTGAGATTAGAAAAGAAGATGATGTGATAGAGGTTAGTGAAGAATCTGAGAATGCAACAGAGCAAGAAACGGAGATATCTCAGAAAGTGGTCCCCATACATAAACCTCCACCACCTTTTCCATAGAGGTTAGTGAAGAAGACTGAAGATGGTAAATATCACATGTTTATTTCTATGTTGAAGCAACTTTCGATCAATGTTCCTTTGATAGAAGCTTTGGAGCAAATGCCTGGCTATGCGAAAGTTTATGAAAGATATGGTGACAAAGAAAAGGTCTGTGAGTTTTGAAGAGGATGATAGATTGCAGCATTGTAGCGCTATTGCTACAAGATCTCTTCTGCAGCTGAAGGAAGACCCTGGTGCTTTCACGATCCCATGCACTATAGGGTTGTTACACTTTGCTAAGGTGTTGTGTGATCTTGGTGCTAGCATCAACCTCATGCCATCATCTATTTACCAAGAAGTTGGGCCTAGGGGACCCAAAGCCCACTGCAATGCGGTTATTAATGGCCGATCGAACTGTGAAGAAGCCCATTGGTGTACTCCATGATGTGCTAGTAAAAGTGGAGTCTTTCATTTTTCTGGCAGATTTTGTGATTCTTGACTGTGAGGTTGATTTTGAGGTTCCCATCATCCTTGAGAGACCATTTCTTGCCACAGGGCGTGCGTTGGTTGATATGGTAAAGGGACAGATAAAGTTCAAACTGAACAATGAAGAAATAACTTTCAATATTTGTAGGTCCATGAAGTAGAGTGGTGAGCTTCAAACACTATCTGCTATAACTTACAGAGTGGAGAGTGGGACAGAAGTGCAAATTGAAGAGCGACTAGGTGTTGAGGCATTAGCAGCAGTTATGATGAATTTCTATAGTGATGGTATTGAAGAGTATGATGAGTTGGTAGATGCACTCGATAGGTGTGAATATCGGTCCAAACCAAAAAAGTATGAGTTAGACATGAAGAATCGTGAGTCCTCGCCCTCATGACCATCTATTGTGGAGGCACCGAAATTGGAACTTAAGGCTCTACCACCGCATTTGAGGTATGTATACTTGGGCAGAGAAAATACTTTGCCGGTCATCATTGCGGTAGATTTGAATGCGAGACAAGTAGAGTGCTTGGTGCCTGTGTTAAAGAGGTTCAAGCGAGCTATTGGGTGGACTATTGTGGATATTATTGGGATTCCTCCCGGTATTTGCTCTCACAAATCGAAATCATGCCAGATCATAAGCCCAGTATCGAGCACCAGAGAAGATTAAATCCACCTATGCAAGAGGTAGTTAAAAAGGAGATCATCAAGTGGCTGGATGCGGGAGTTATTTACCCCATTGCAGATAGTAGTTAGGTGTGTCCTGTGCAGTGCGTGCCTAAAAAGTGTGGTATTACTGTGGTTCCAAATGAAAGAAATGAGCTCGTTCCAATAAGGCCCCTTATTGGATGTAGAGTTTGTATGGATTACCGAAAGTTGAATGCGTGGACGGAAAATGACCACTTTCCTATGCCGTTCATGGACCAGATGTTAGATAGACTTGCAGGAAAGGGTTGGTATTGTTTTCTTGATGGGTATTCAGGCTACAATCAATTTTCTATAGCTCCAGAAGATCAAGAGAAGACCACCTTCACTTACCCTTATGGGACTTTTGCATTCAAACAGATGCCATATGGGTTGTGCAATGCTTCAGCAACCTTCCAGCGCTGTATGATGTCTATATTCTCTGATATGGTGGAAGACACTATTGAAGTGTTCATGGATGATTTTTCAGTTGTAGGTGATTCTTTTTATCGTTGTCTGGATCATTTGGTCGAGGTTCTTAAAAGGTGTGAAGACTGTAACTTGGTGCTGAATTGGGAGAAGTGTCATTTTATGGTTAAAGAAGGTATAGTGTTGGGTCATCGAATTTCAGAGAAAGGTATTGAGGTTGATAGAGCTAAAGTTGAAGTAATAGAAAAGCTTCCGCCACCCATTTCTGTAAAAAGGTGTTAGAAGTTTTCC
>NW_006239671.1:122433-123352 GCF_000226075.1 Solanum tuberosum | reverse complement strand
TGATTTTATGGGACCATTTGTGAGTTCATATGGGATGAAGTATATTCTTGTTGCGGTTGATTATGTATCGAAGTGGGTGGAAGCAGTTGCGCTCCCCAACAATGAAGGTAAAAGTGTCACCGCATTCTTGAAAAAGAATATCTTCTCCAGATTTGGTACACCGAGGGATATTATTAGCGATGGAGGTTCTTACTTTTGTAATAAGTTGTTCAAGGCACTACTTGAGAAATATGGTGTTCGTCACAATGTAGCCACTCCTTACCATCCACAGACTAGCGGACAAGTTGAAGTATCCAACAGAGAGATCAAACAGATATTGGCGAAGACTGTGAATGCTAATAGAACGGATTGGTCAAGGAAGCTTGATGATGCTCTATGGACATATTGCACTGCATACAAGACCCCCATAGGTATGTCTCCTTATCAACTTGTATATGAGAAGTCTTGTCATTTACCGATAGAGTTAGAGCATATGGCGATGTGGGCAATGAAGAAGCTAAATTTGGATTGGGGTGCCGCTTCAAATCAAAGAATGAATGACTTGAATATGCTTGATAAGTTCAGCCTAAAAGTTTACGAAAGTTTAGCCTTGTACAAAGAGAAGATGAAGCGGTATCATGATCAAAGAATTGAAAAACGTGAATTTGTGGTTGGTGATCTTGTGCTTCTATTCAACTCTAGGTTGCGCTTGTTTCTAGGCAAACTCAAGTCCAAATGGACTGGGCCATTTTTGCTCACAAAAGTGCTACCCCATGGAGCGGTTGAGCTTGAGAATAGTGAAGGAACAAGGTTCTTGGTAAATGGGCAAATGATCAAGATCTATCTGGGAAACGCAGAAAGTGTGCAAGAAGTTGTTGAGGCCTATCATCTTGATGAAGTCTGAGTAATCAAGAAACTTGCGTCGTGCCGCGACGTTAAA
>NW_006239671.1:95180-113456 GCF_000226075.1 Solanum tuberosum | reverse complement strand
AAGCTAAATTTGGATTGGGGCGCCGCATCGAATTAGAGAATGAATGACTTGAATATGCTTGATAAGTTCAGCCTAAAAGTTTACGAAAGTTTAGCCTTGTACAAAGAGAAGATGAAGCGGTATCATGATCAAAGAATTGAAAAGCGAGAATTTGTGGTTGGTGATCTTGTGCTTCTATTCAACTCTAGGTTGCGCTTGTTTCCAGGCAAACTGAAGTCCAAATGGACTGGGCCATTTTTGCTCACAAAAGTGCTCCCCCATGGAGCGGTTGAGCTTGAGAATAGTGAAGGAACAAGGTTCATGGTAAATGGGCAAAGGATCAAGATCTATCTGGGAAATGTTGAAAGTGTGCAAGAAGTGATTGAGGCCTACAATCTTGATGAAGTCTGAGTAATCAAGAAACTTGCGTCGTGCCGCGACGTTAAAATCAAGTGCTATTTGGGAGGCAACCCAAGATGTACAATCTAGCCAACAATAGGTTTATGTCTTCCATTTAGAAGTTTTCTTTGTTTAATTGCGTCTCTGTATCAATTTAGATAGGTGTTTTAGTTTTTTTAGTGTTGGCTAGAATTAGCATAGAGTCCGTGTCTAAAAAGTGTCCACAAAATTTAAAAAGAATAGGCTATTGGTTGCTACATGTGCAGGTACACCATGAAAAATCTGCAGAAAATGGTCTGGTGTAGAGGTCTATGGACCCCATCGACGGTCCGTCATTCAATCCACGGACCGTGGATGGTGTCCGTAAACCCCAGGTATGTCTCTAAAATTTTCCAAGTGTAAGGGTGATCTATGGTCTTTATCTACGGACCGTAGATTGACTCACGGACCGTAGACGGGGTCTCGTGAGTCCAAATCCTAGTTCTGTCTGACCCGACCCAGACCCCCTCATTTAAAATAACTCCCTTAATTTAAAATCACTTCCACTTCCCTCCATCCACTCTCCAATCGTTTGACCATCCCATAACCTCCCTAAATCACTCCATAACTCCCCCATAAAATCATCCCTTCCATTCCCCCATAATTCCCACAATTCCTTTCCATTTACGAATACAACTCATTCCATATTCAACAAAAGGGTCTGGTGTTGGGTTAGTAACGAAGAGGTGATTCCTTGGTCTTGCTAAGCTTAGCGTCGTCACATAATCACCCCACTCCTCGTTGTTGGTAAGGTGATAGACTTTCACCTCACTTTGAATTTCGGTTCATAGATTGAATATAGAAAGTCAGGAGTTGGGTCTTGACCTTGGGTAATTGTTAGATGAAATTGCATGATAAAATTGGAAGTTACAATACCCTTGGAACGATAGATAGTGATTGTTGCCTTGTTGTATGTGATTATGAGTCTACATGTAAGTTTCGACCTAGGGTTCCAAAGTCTGTCTTAAATACTTGTTCAAATGATTAATCAGAATCTTGAGAATGACAAACTAGCATGATTCAATGTTGAAATGCATGGTTAGACTAGGATATTGTTGAAAATGATCTAAGATGTGGACTTGCAAACAAAGATTTTTGTGGGTTGATACACTTGAAAATCTCACCAAGTGTGAAACCACGGATGTGGACTACGGTCCGTAGATCTACGGACCGTTCTGTACATCCTTGATTTCCATATGTGACCAATATTGTTGGTCCTCTGATCCACGGAAGGGTTCAACGGACCGTAGATCAGTCTACAGACCATAGGTCTCCTCCGTAGATGACCACTATAGCCTCTGTCTGAAATTTTCTTAGGACTTTGGTATTGTTCGTTTATAGTTCTAAAAAGTTTTTTTGTTTGTTTATGGTTAGTTTTGGTAATAATATTGCTTCCACAGGTACGATGGCACCCAAGAAGCTAGTCACCTACGCAAAACAGGGCAAGTCAAAATCTGTTGCTCCTAGCTTCAGGTTAATTGATGAGGACACGGACACAGAACAAGATCCAACATACGTTCCTCCCAACACAAGGACTTCCCCCACAGCACCCCGAGCCACCAGAGGCACCTCCCAGAAGGTGGTCACCGACGTAGTCACTGTCTCCTAATCTGATGAGGAGCACACACTGATCGGGTCACCAACTGGGGATGCTTCCAGTTCAGCTACTGGGTCTGCGTCTGGCTCCGAGTCTTCCCATGCTTCGGGCTCTGAGTCCAGCCATGCTTCAGGGTCTGAGTCTTCCCACGCTTCGGGGTCCAAGACCAAGTCAGCCATATGATCCAGCCAGGATGACCAAGCTGCCTCGTCTGATGAGGCCACTAGCTTGGAGTCTGTACCAACACCAAGGAATGAGGATCCTACTCTAATGGCCAGCGAGCCAAACAGATGGTGTGTTGAGGGCCAATGGCAAATCTACCGGGATGCTAAGATGAGAAATAACAAAGGGAAGATGGCCCGACTTATTACAGAGGAGTGCAGAGTCCTCACGGGGAGCTTGCACACTGTCCCTGACATCCACTGGCTTTTTAACCTTCACAAGTGTGATTGGATGGCTCGAGAACTTGGGACTTATAGTGAGGAGATTGTGCAAGAGTTCTACGCCTCCTATGCTACCACTCTCCGTGGCTCAATCTCTAAGAAGTCAAAACCTATGGACCAAGATCCTCTCACTTCCACTGTGTTTCGGGGTTATCCGGTGGACATATCACATGCCACCATCAACCGCTTTCTTTATGGTTCGACCACAGGTCACTCTTGGTCACTAAACACAGTGGAGTTTGGGTACAAATGGGACATCGTGCGGAGCGGTGCTTTCCAGAGGAATGCTGAACAACGAGAGGCTATAATACTATGGTTGACTATGTACATTGCTGCAGATGGCGAGTGTGCCAAATGGGTCGCCGCACCTCGGCTAGGTATCCGAAAGGCCACATTGAATTTTGTGGCCAAGTTCTTCTGGTTGTTGGTGTGTAACAGGGTGTCGCCGACAAAAGCTGTCAACCAACTCACATGGGACAGAGCTATCATGGTTGCAGCACTGGTAGTAGGAGTGGAGATTGACTTTGCCCGCATGCTGCTGGCAGAGATTCACGAGAGGGCATTCAAGATCTCTACTACTTACCCCTTTCCATGTTTGATTTTTCAATTGTGTAGGGACTCTGGCGTGCCGATCTGGCATTGTGATAGGTTGATCCACCCTACAGGGACTTTGGATATAAGCCTCATTCGAGATGAGGCAAATGTGAAGGCACCTCGCAGAGAGCCCTAGATTGAGGTACCTCCCCTGGGCGCAGATCTTGCAGACACGGTGGGGCAGGCACAGGGCGGTGATCCCATTCTACCAGATCACTCTGATACTGTCTCGGCCTCCTCTTCCCAAGCTGCTAGTATGGCTTCTAGTTCATCCCGGTCCATACCACAGCTAGGAGCTACTGTTGTCCCGTTGGCCAGAGTACAGAAATTAGAGGCTCAGATGGCCACGCTGCTGCATCACATCCAGCCTTGGATGCAAAAGTCGATAATCGAGTCTGAGGCCAGAATGGAGCGAAAGATGAAGGGCATGATGGACCGGAAGGTCCAGGCAGTAAATAAGCGTCTTGATGCCTTTGAATTGCGAGTCCTCGAGCGATCTGCCCCGGCCATAGATCTATCCTCTTTGCAGGCTGAGTTAGCTAGTCTTCGGACCGACGTTGATGCCATTCTTGCCGCCCCTACAGTTGAGCCTCAGGCCGCACCTACTGCACTGGCTGATGATACGGTGTTGGATGCTTTATTCAGTGGGACTGCTGAGGAGGGGCTTGAGCCTACACATACCAAATGTAAAAGACACCGTTCTAATCGCACTGAGGAGGAAAACGCACAAAAGAGATAGCGTAGGCAGGAGAAGGAGGCCAGGAAGGCCTCGATTCTAGATGAACAGTTACGCCAATGGAGGGTGCGTGAGAGTATTGCAGGGGCATCGAGTGTTGCCCCAGTTGTAGAGGTCCCGCCTGTTGTGAGGGACGTACTGAGCACCACTGATGGTGCTATGATGGATGATGTGGGCACTACTGAGGGTGACCCTACTATTGCTCCAGCAGGCTCCGGGAAACCGGACCCACCCACTCGTGCATGACTCATCAGCGTTATGCGCCACAGGTTTGCTTCACCCAATCCACTATCTTTTATTGTTCTTGTATGCATTGGGGACAATAGCATCTATTTTGTTGGGGGTGGGGTAAATGGATTGTGAGTGATAGGGTGAAGTCTGAGTAACCCAACTCATAAATCCTCTCTTGGGGTTTTCTTTCCTGTGTTCTTTTTCCCCAAGAGACTGTTTAATTTCTGTTGAACCAGCATGTGTTAGGATTGTATGTATAGAAGCATGAAAAAGATTGAAGCATGATGGCTTATAAAAAATTGAGCCGTCCAAATTGTGATGTGTGCTAGAATTGGTAGGCTAAGACAAGTTGAATATGTCAGCTCTGAGCATGACATGATAATGAATCAACTTGATGGCATGACTTAAGCTGAAACGTGAACTGGGTAATCTGATAAGCTGATAATGAAACTATGTGCCAAGTGTGTGTGAGAATACTGTTTGTTCAAACAGTTATTGTGCAAAACTAGAACTTTCCCGGTTAGTCCTGCTAAGACAATTCACTTTAGAAGCTAGGAGGTGATCATAGACCCTTGTTCTAATAAGTCCACAAATCGCCTAAATGAAAGATCCAACCAAATGAAATAATTTCTACCTTTGATCCAAAAGCTTTGAGCCTAAATTTAGACCATTTCTTTCTAAACCCCGAACTCACCTTCCCATAAATCTACTATGTTGGCCCCGGTCCCTCCTTGGACATGTGCACCTCATATTAAGTCAAAAGCCTAAGTTGAGGGTGACTAATGTAAAAGGTAACTTCAATCTTGTCCCTGACCCAATATCGGGTATTGTGCACCTTAACCAATGGAAAATCCATAAGTTGAGGGTGGCTATGAAAGAGGAAACCGAAGAAAAAAATGGGTATGAAAAGAGTTTGATGTTAAAAGAAAGAAAAGAAAGGAATGGATGTGACTTGTTGAAGGCTAAAAAAAAAAAGAGAGCATAAAACGCAAGAAAGAGATAAAAGTGAAAAGTAAAAAGATCTGAAAAGCCTAAAGTCACATCCATGGGTGAAGAAAATCAAGGGAAAGAAGGTAAAATGGTAGGATGACAGAAATAGGGCAGAAAGAGGTTGAAAACCTAGCGTAATGTCAATGAAGGCAGAAAGTCACTAAGAAGTACCCAAATGTACCACACCTGATCCTGAGCCTACGTTACAAGCCAAGAAAAGTCCTATAGTGATCCTAGAGTCTAAATTGGGGAGTCTAAGCAGTGAAAATAAGGGCAAGCCTATGGTACTGAGCATTAACTGTACTTGAAGTTGTTTTTGAGTGTGAGTGTTGAATGAATCCTTGTACTCAAAGTAATAGTCATTGTGTGAAAGAAAAGGGATTTAGTTTGAAGTAAGGGCACTAGTTGCATTTTCAGAAAGTTGGTACTTTGGTGATAGTAAAACAGTGTATGTTGTGTGTTGGTTGGTCGATTGTTGTCATGGTTTGATCCACATGAATTAGCTTGTCGAGTCTAAGAGAACAAATTTTGCACCCGAAAAGTGAGTGGGATAGAGAGCCATATGATTGCTTGTGCTTGAAATGCTTGCTTCTATACAAGTGTTGTTTAGAGTCCTAGTGCGTCGCTTGAGGACAAACAAGGAATTTAAGTTGAGGGTGTTGATATATCGTGAGTTTACGGTGTTTCTAATACATTTCACTTACAAGTTGTGTGTGTCTAGGGCCTTTTTGTATAAATTTTTGTGTGTTTTTATCATATTTTGCAGCAAAGATGTTCAGGCGCGGAATTAAAGAGACAGTTGAAAGAAGTGCAGAAAAGGGAAACTACAGAGGTGATCTACGGACCGTAGGTCCATTAACGCTCCGTAGATGGTGGTCGTAAATCAGAAGCCAAGGCATGAAAGACAAATCAGGGAAATCTGACCAAGTGTGGAACCACGGTGACTATTGACGGTCCGTAGATTGATCTACGGACCGTCCTGTTGATCTGTAGATTGAGACTGCGAGGGTTCCAGTACCTGATTTTTGAATATTCCCAAGTGTGGGGCTACGGAAGGGGATTGACGGACCGTAGATTGATCTACGGTCCGTACTGCAATTCCTTCATTTGGTTCAAAGAAGATGATTTTTGGAAGTTGATATATTTTCTAAGTCTTGGCTGACGGAAGGGACTCACGGACCGTAGATCCATTGACGGTCTGTGAGTCAGTCTCGTGGAATGAAGACGCGTGCCTGTAACAAACTTTCCTTATTTTGTTTCCCTTTTAATTTAGGACTTGTTTTCTATAAATAGGGCATGTAAACCTCGTTTTTGGGGGTTAGAGACATTATTACTTTAGTTCTATTTTGTGACTTGGGAGATTATTCTTGAAAACCTAGCAACTATTAATTTCCTAAGTTCGTTTTGAAGATTTTGGTGTTTCGGCCAAAATCATGCCAGAATCCTGTATCATAAAAAAGTCCATGGACTATAACACACGAAATATGTTAAAATCTGGTTTTTCATGCTCTGGGCTCGTTTGAATCTTAAATTGCACCTTTTTGCCCCTCGAGATCAACTCATGCAATTAATAAGGTCCTAATAGACGTCCAAAAATAATTTCTGCCATAATCATGTTTCACCAAAAATTCATGGACTATTATAGCACATGAAAATTAGTAAAATTTGTTTGTTCACGCTCTGGGCCCGTTCGAACTTGAAAATGGGTCCGTTTGCCATTGAGACCATCTCACATCATTAATAAGGTACTAATGTACATCCACAAAAAAATTCAGCCAAAGTCATGACGAAATCATGTATCACCAAAAATCCATAGACTATAGCATATGAAAATCGGTAAAATCTAGTCATTCATGCTCTAGGGGTCGTTTGAACTTGAAAATGCACCCGTTTACCCCTTGGGGCAAACTCACACCATAAATAAGGTCCTAACAGACGTCCACAAAAAGTTTCGGCCAAAATCATGTCGGAATCCTTTGTCACCAAAACTCCATGGAGTATATTATATGAAAATTGGTAAATTATGGTTCTTCTTGCTTTGGGGCTCGTTTAAACTTGAGAATGATCCCGTTTTACCTTCGGGACCAACTTAAGCCATTAATAAGGTCCTAACGGATGTCCAACACATATTTTGGCCAAAATCATGCCGTAATCATGTATCACCAAAAATCTATAGACTACAGCACACGAAAATCGGTAAAATCTGGTTTTCACCCTCTGGGGCTCGTTTGAACTTGAAAATGGGTCCGTTTGCCCCTTAGGACCATCTTACGCCATTAATAAGGTCCTAACGGACATCCACAAAATATTTCAGCCAAAATCATGCCGAAATCCTGTATCACCAAAAATCTATGGGACAAATTTCCCCTCGATACCATCTCTAAAAATTTCGGCCAAAATTATACTAGAATTCTGTATCACAAAATATCCATGCACTATAGCACATGAAAATCGGTAAAATTTGGTTCTTTCTCGCTTTGGCTTGTTGAACTTAAACATGGGTCCATTTTCCCCTCGGGACCTTCATTCGCCATTAATAAGGACCTAACATATATCCTCAAAAAATTTCGGCCAAAATCATGACGGAATCCTGTATCACCAAAAATCCATGGACTATAGAATACAAAAATTGGTAAAATCTAGTTTTTCACTCTCTTGGGCTCGTTTGAACTTGAAAATGGGTCTATTTTCCCCTCAGGACCATATCACGCCATTAATAAGGTCCTAACGGACATCCAAAAAATATTTTGGCCAAAATCATGCCGGAATCCTGTATACCCAAAAATCTATGGACTATAGCACACGAAAATCAGAAAAATCTAGTTTTTCACCCTCTGGGCTCGTTTGAACTTGAAAATGAGTCTATTTTCCCCTCGAGATGATCTCACACCATTAATAAGGTACTAACGGACATCCACAACAAATTTCAGCCAAAATCATGTCGGAATCCTGTATCACCAAAATCTATGGACTATAACACACGAAAATCAGACAAATCTGGGTTTTCACGTTCCGAGGCTCGGTTGAACTTATAAATGCATCTATTTTCCCCACGAGACCAACTCATGCTATTAATAAGGTCCTAGTGGTCGTCCATAAAATGTTTCTGCCAAACTCATGCTGGAATCTTGTATCACCAAAAATCCATGGACAGTACATGAAAATTGGTAAAATCTATTTTTTCACGCTCTGGGCTCGTTTGAACTTGAAATGAGTCAGTTTGCCCCTCGAGACCATCACACGCCATTAGCAAGGTCCTAACCGACATCCACAAAACATTTCGGCAAAATTATGCCGGAATCCTGTATCACAAAAAATCTTTGGACTATATAGCATACGAAAATCAGTAAAATCTGGTTTTTTACGCCTTGTTGCTCGTTTGAACTTGAAAATGAGTTTGTTTTCCCCTCGGGACCATCTCATGCCATTAATGAGGTCATAACACACATCCACAAAAAAATTGGCCAAAACAATGTTGGAATCCTGTATCACCAAATATCCATGGACTATAGTTTAAAATTTTGTAAAATTTGGTTTTTCACGCTCTAGGTATGTTTGAACTTGAAAATGGGTTTGTTTACCCATCAGGACCACCTCACTCCATTAATAAGGTCCTAAAGAACATCCACAAAGCAATTTGGCCAAAATCATGTCGATATCCTGTATCACAAAAAATCCATGGACTATATAATACGAATATCGGTAAAATCTGGGTTTTTTTCACACTCTGGGCTCATTTGAACTTGACAATGAGACAGTTTCCCCCTTGGGACCATGTCATGTCATTAATAAGGTCCTAACAAACCTCCAAAAAAAGTTCGGCCAAAATCATTCTAGAATCTTGTAAAACCAAAAATCAATGGACTATAACACATGAAAATTGGTAAAATCTATTTTTTCACGCTCTGGGCTCGTTTAAACTTGAGAATGGGCACGTTTGCCCCTTGGGGAGAATCTAAAGCCATTAATAAGGTCCTAACGAACAACCACAAAAAAATTCGGCCAAAATCATGGCGGAATCCTATATCACAACAAATCCATGGACACTATTGCACAGGAAAATCGGTAATATCTAGTTTTTCATGCTCCTGGGCTCGTTTAAACTTGAAAATAGGTCCGTTTACCCTTCGGAACCATCTCACACCATTAAAAAGGTTCTAACGGACGTCCACAAAAATTATCAGCCAAAATCATGCCAGAATCCTAAATCAACAAGAATCCATGGACTATAGTACACAAAAATCGATAAAATCTTGTCTTTATGATCTAGGGATCATTTAAACTGGAAAATGTACTAGTTTGCCCCTCAGGACCTTCTCACACCATTAATAAGGTCATAACGAATGTCCACAAAAATTTTCGGCTAAAATCATGTCAGAATTCTGTATCACCAAATATCCATGGACTATTATAGCACACGAAATTCGATAAAATCTGGTTTTTCACGCTTCGGGGCTTATTTGAACTTGAAAATGGGTCCGTTTACCCCTCAAGATCATCTCACGCCATTAATATGGTACTAACGGACATGTACAAAAATTTTCAGCCAAAATCATACTGGAATCTTGTATCACCAAAAATCCATGAACTATAGCACATGTAAGTCGATTAAATCTGGTTTTTCACGCTCTAGGGCTCGTTTGAATTTGAAAATGGGTCTATTTTCTGCTCGGGAACATCTCATGCCATTAATAAGGTCCTAACGAACATCCACAAAAAATTTCGGCAAAAATCATGCCAGAATCGTGTATCACCGAAATTCCATTGACTATAGCACACGTAAACTGGTAAAATCTGGGTTTTCACGCTCTAGGGCTTGTTTGAACTTGAAAATGGGTCCGTTTTCCCCTTGGGACCATCTCACGCCATTAATAAGGTCCTAACGGACGTCCACAAAAATTTTGGGCAAAATTATGACCGAATCCTGTATCACCAAAACTTCATGGGCTATATCACATGAAAATTGGTAAAATTTCATTGTCACACTCTTGGGGGCGTTTAAACTTGAAAATTATCCCATTTGCCCTTTGGGACCATCTCACGCCATCAATAAGGTCCTAACAGATGTCTACAAAAAATTTCGACCAAAATCATGCCGGAATCGTATATCACCAAAAATCCATGGACTATTAATACCCAAATATACTTCTTGAAAAGAAATATAAATGGTCGTATGCAATATATTAACCCAACTATGAGTCGGGGTCATTCCCAAAGAGAATATGGAAGAATGTTGTCAATAACAAATATTTAACTCGATCGTCGTTATTTAAAAGGGGGGATTTAAATTTAAATAAAAAAAGAACAACAATAGCTTGGAACTGAGTATTTATTTATATTAAGATTATTATAAATAACTAGGAATGTGTTCCCCATGATTTCATAAAATAATAAGAATATTGTACTAGTGATCTATTTCAAATTTTAGCATGGAAGGTTGGTAAGTTAGGGAATTTCAGCGCGCAATTTGTTCCGTCTACGGGTGTATGCTTTACTAACCCTTACCCTTAACCCAAGATTAGCCTTCGTATTATTAGGGAAGACTATTAGATAGCGGCTAAAAACGTCTTAATCTCTGTTGTTTCTTGGTACTTTTAAGTTGAAATGTTGTGTTAAATTGCATATTGGGTGTATGAGCTGGGTGTTAGATGTTACCACCCTTAGTTCTACTTAGATTAATCAAATTCGAGGACGAATGTTTCCAAGGGGGAGATATTGTAACATCCCTCCTTAGAAAGAACTAATTTGGGATTTCTTCAAGTTAAGCTTAACTTGCGAGTTGTGGGTCAACTTCAAACAACCATAAATTTCAGTACATGAAGAGTTAGGTGGCCCATATGATATCAAATGAAAAGTCTTTGAATCCTCTTTGAATCCTCTTTCCAACGCCACTGAGTTTGCTAGGTTTCGAGTTTGGATGAAGGAGATATGCCCGTTTGAAGTCTACCTATCCAGTTAAGAAAAGTGATGTGAGGCTAAAAAAATACATATTTAATCATTATTTGCCTTATATTTAATCTTTTAACTATCCTTTTTGAGCATAAATTTTATGAAATATTCTTATGTTGTGTATTTAATATGTAGGATTAAAATGACGTGAAGATGAAGAAATTTGGAGCACAAATGAATTAAAAACAAGAAATCATAGAAGGAAATCAAGTAGCTAGCTTAATGGATTAAATTGAATAAAATAATATATTCATGTATATAATGCAGACAGTGTCTGAAATTGATCAAATATCAAATTTCCTATTTGTTGTATATTTGGCAGCTAAAGAAGACACCTCAAAATTATTGAGGCGGCGAACAACGGTTATTGAAAAAGAAAAATAAAAATACGTGGAAATCCAATTAAATTGGGTTTTGATTTCCTAATTTGCTTGAACTTAATTATTTTATTTAGGGTTTCTATATCTATAAATAGGGCACAAAAAATTATTCTTTGGAAAACCAAGAATCAAGAAACAATACACAATATAAATTCTTTATAGCTTAGGAACTTTGGAAGAGCTGCAGTGGAGGCTAGAGAATTTTTGTTTATTCTTTCTTCTCCTTTATTGTTTATTTGTATTCGTGGTTAATAAAAGATAATTTAGTTATTGTTCTTAATTTTTTATGATTAACACAAGCATATTTATTTTAATCAATTTTGATTGTGTTTTTGAGATAATGAGTAGCTAAATTTCATAACTAGGGTTGTGGGAACCATGAAGAAATATTAAAGTAAGTTTAGGTACAAAGTGATTCTTGAATGATTTTGAGGCATGTATTTTTAGTCTTTTCGTTTTGAATGCTTTTTAACACTAGCCAACGTTAGAACTCGCCTCATTCCTACTTGCCGGACCAAGGAAGTACTGAATGAGAAAGAAAAGAATTAGTACATTGATTTGAGCCTTCTCCAGAAGCAAATAGATGTGATTATGTCTTCTTCATATCCTTCTCAGCCTCCCAAGTAGCTTCCTCAACAAACTGGTTTCTCCATAAAACCTTGACTGATGCAACCTCCTTGGTTCTCAACTTGTGAAACTGACGATCAAGTATCTAAATGAGAATATCCTCATAAGATAGGTTGTCCTTAATGCCAATATTCTTAGTAGGTATAATAAGCGAAGGATCGCCCGTGCACTTCTTCAACATTGAAATGTGGAATACCAAATGGACTGCTGCTAATTCTGGTGATAACTCCAACTCATAGGCTACATTGCTGATCCTCTTGGATATCATGTAAGGACCAATATACCGAGGACTAAGTTTCCCGTTATTACCAAATCTCATATCACCATTCATAGGTGAAACCTTCAAATAAACCCAATCATCACCTCAAACTCCAAGTCTCTTCTCCTAACATATGTATAGGATTTCTGATGACTTTGCGTTGTTTTCAACTTTTCTTGAAAGATCTTCACTCTCTCCATAGCTTGATGAACCAAGTCTGGCCCTATCAACCTAGCTTTACCAACCTTAAACCATCCAATTGGAGACCTATATCTTCTCCTATAAAGAGCCTCATATGGAGCCATTTTGATGCTAGAGTGATTACTGTTGTTGTAAGCAAACTCAATGAGAGGTAAGTGATCATCCCAATTACCCTTGAAATTGATCACACACGCCCTCAACATATCCTCTTAAGTCTGAATTGTGCACTATGCTTGGCCATCATTCTAAGGATGGAAAGCAGTACTCAAGTTTACCTTATAACCCAAACTTTTCTAGAAAGACTTTCAGAATAGTGCGGTGAATTGCGCACCTCTATCTAAAATGATGGACGCTGGAACTCCATGAAGTATGTCTTGGATATATAACTTGGCATAAATATTTTTTCTGAAAAGGTAGTCTTACCGATAAGAAATGGGTTGATTTAGTCATTCGATCTACAATCACCTAAATCGAATCATGTTGCCTTTGAAACCGTGGTAACCCAGTAATGAAATCCATATTGATCATCTCCCACTTCCATTCCAGAATATCTATGTTCTAAGCCATACCACTGGGCCTCTAGTGCTCTACCTTGACTTGTTGGCAATTCGGGCACTTAGCAACGAACTCTGCAATACACCTCTTCATACTACTCCACCAATAGACTTCTCTCAAGTCACGATATATCTTGGTGGAACCTAGATGAATAGAGTATCTGGAACTATGAGCTTCCTCCATGATCCTCTCTTGGAGCTCATTTTGGTAGACACAATCTACCTTGATACCTCAATACACCATCTTCCCCTTGTTCAAAAGTCATTACTTTCTACTTATGACCATTTGCCTTCAATTCAATCAAAACAGGGTCTTGGTATTGTTTCTCTTTCACTGCAGACACTAGTGATGATTTAGCCCCATTCATCACCACCACTCCACTTTTATTGGAATCCATTAACCGGACTCCCAATCGTGGAAGTCTGTGCACATCTTTTGCTAATTCTCTCTTGCCTTCCTCAACATGGGAAGTACTAGCCCTAGAGAATCTACTCAAAGCATCAGCAATAACATTAGCCTCACCTAGGTGATAGAGAATACTCATGTGATAATCCTTGAGTAACTCCAACCACCTCCTTTGTCTGAGATTAAGCTCATTCTGACTGAGTACATATTGAAGACTCTTGTGATCGGTGAACATATCTACGTGAACATCATAAAGATAGTGACGCCATATTTTCAAAGAAAACACTAAAACAACCAACTCTAGATCATGGGTTGGGTAATTCTTCTCGTGAATTTTAAGTTGTCTAAAGGCAAAAGCTTTAACCTTGCCATTATGCATCAATACACAACCAAGTACAAATCTGGCGCATCACAATACACAACAAAGCCTTGTGTACCTTCTGGTAAGGTTAACACTGGGGCAGTAGTCAACCTAGTTTTCAATTCTTGAAAGCTCTTCTCAGAAGCTTCAAACTGTTGAAACTTTGCTATCTTCTGAGTCAACTTAGTCAACAGGGATGAAATAGATGAGAACCCCTCGAAAAAACTCCTATAATAACCAGCCAATCTCAAGAAACTCCTAATATCAGTTGGAGATGTGGGTCTGGGCCAGTTCTGCATTGCCTCAATCTTCTGAGTGTCAGCTCAAATCCCATCACCAAAAATAATGTGGCCTAAAAATGCCGCAGACTCACACCAAAACTCACGCTTTGAAAATTTGGCATACAACTCCTTATCCTTTAGAGTTTGGAGAACTATTATGAGATGACTAGCATGGTCCTCCTCATTCCTCAAGTAAATCAGAATGTCATCAATGAATACGATAAAAAACATATCAAGATAGGGCTTAAACACTATGTTCATAAGGTCCATGAACACTACAGGAACATTAGTCAAACCAAAAGACATAACCAGAAACTCGTGATGACCATAGCGGGTCCAGAAAGTTGCCTTTGGAATATCACTCTCTCTTACTCTCAACTGATGATAGAACGATCTAAGGTCTATCTTAGAAAAGCAAGTGGCACCTTAAAGTTGATAGAAAAATCATCAATTCTCAGAAGGGGATACTTATTCTTTTGTCACGACCCAGGGGTACCCCTAGATATAACACGGCGTACTCAACCCCGAAGGGGTTTTATACAAGCCCTTAACTTATCATGACATAAGATAAATAGAAATGATACGGAATTTAAAACTTTTACAATCGAAGTCTTTCATAAAATCAAATGGAAGTCTAGATATTTTCTCAATAAGCCATCTAACACAATTGGGTATCAAATAGGGTCACAGCCCTTTACAACATAGTCTCAAAATATAATGTACGAAAGAAACTAGAAATGAACAACTTCCGTCCTCAAACCATGAGACTCACCAAAAGCGTGGAGAGAATCGATCCAAGCTTTGAACAATAGGAAATGCACACCTCAACAACCGGCCCCTACACTTATAGAAAAATGTTGAAAATATGGGTTAGTACAAAAATGTACTAAGTATGATAGCCATGCGTAAAATCCTTTAAATATGCCGAAAGGGGACAATTTAGTTGAAATCATGCACTTTATCAAGTTTAAAGAGTCATCATGCACATTAGTGTAAAAACATAAGTCAAACCATCTCATAAGTAACCCTAAGCTATACTTGTGCAATGCATAGATAAGATCTCATAATCCTATCTAATACGAAGTATCACTTTTAGGCAACCATAATCATACATATCATGCTTTGACCACATCATAGCCAATACTTATAGATACGGAAAACATTCATGTTCATTAACTCATACCAAGGAAAGCCACTCATAGCAACAATCCATATTAAGCACGCATAATTCATATATCTTTATAGCATAAGAGAACCACACCATAACCACTCTCAAAGTCTACTTGTGCAATGCATGAATGAAGTCCCATACCCCCACTCACACTAAGTAGAGCTTCTTGAGAAGCCATAAGTCATAGTTCATGTTCGTGTTCATGTCATAATTCATATTCTTGTCATGTAGGGAAATAGCGTTAACCAACATAGACTATGCGAGCTACATGGAATCCAGTGTCATGCCCCACACCAAAAAGAGGTGTCGTACTTGCCTAAGGTAGAACTAAATGTATTAGCTTTTAGGTGGATCCACTAGCTAAAGACCTATGTGGGCACATAGTTACGGGATATGGAGATTGTTACTAGAAACCCCAACCTTTTTAATTGATGGGGGAGCTTCCATCTCATGAGATTATTTTTAGAAACCCGACCTTTATTGACGGGAGGGCCTCTACCTCATATTTCATATCCACTCGGTGCTAAGCATTACTTCCCAAAATTTCATGTTTAATATTGAATTAAGTTCACATACATGAAAGAGTGCCTTGAAACTCCATCCAACATAATTCGTAAAATAGCTCATAGATTCAATAGGTGAGAATGGACTTTTAACCTTAGAATCATCATTAATATGTGAGGAAAACTTTCGCATCATGATTATGTGTTTTCATGAGAATGGTCTTCCAATCAACACAAGAAGATTATCGTGGTCATGGACATTTCATGCATAGTCATGTATAAGGGTGAGTATGAGAAATAGCATTTCAACAACACCTTTGTTACATCTCAGTCATGTTCATGCATGGAGTGTATATGTATGATGTCCTTTCAATGACACAACAACGGTATTATCATCATAAACACTTCACTCTTAAAGTGTTAATAAAACATGTACGTAAACTCACAATCATGGATAATTCTCATATCTTGCATTCAAGAGTCATAGATCACATTAAATCAACATATCTAGAATTCACTACATTAGACATAGATATAATAACACTCAAGTAGGTCATTAATTACATGCATAAACTCATGTTCTCATATTATAAGTCATGTGGGTAACGTCTTTCAACAATCATGCCATATACAATTCAACATACATAATAGTTTACCTCTTAAAGCCTTAACATTCATAATTCATTCATATTAGCTTTTACCCTTAAAGCCATAGAAATCATTTTCATACTACAAGCCTTACTCTCAAGAAATACCTCACATGGTCATCATGTATACCTAACTCTCAAGGTAATCTAACCACATGATTCATTTTTAATCAATTATAGTCATATAGCATTATGTAAACTCAATCTCAATACTACTCAACCATGATCCATCATATAACCCCTAACCTAATCCATTCATGTCTACAAACTTTACTTATAAGAAATTCATATCTAGGTGATCTAATCTCAAGAAATTCATAAAGAAATTCATCAATCTTAGAAGGTCACATCTAAGCCCTCAATTTCCTCTTTCATGGCATAACACTAGACTATATCAATTCCACCCTAGAATCTTAGGTTAATCAAGAATACATGTATAATTATACTAAAATCATGCAATTTTATCATAATCAACCCATATCCAATCAATTTGATCAACATGCAACAACATCCACAATGTAGAGAAGAACCCTAGCTAGAATTGGGGAATTCATGGATTCTTGAGAAATTCAAGTCAAAACCTTATAAAATCATCAATATGTCTATAAAAATAATAATTCAATATTTAAAAACCACTTTGAAAGGAATACATGAAATTGAGATGAAACCCTAACTTTTGGGAAATTGCAAGCTTCGAAATCTAGTTTTGGAGGGACTCTATGGGTGAAATCTTCCCATAGATGAAGAGCTACTATACCTTGATGATGATTCTCCAAGGAATTTGAGGAAAAAACCTTGATTTCTTCAAGCCCTAGCTCCAATTCTACTCTTCTTCTTCCTTGAGTTTTAGAGAGAGAAATATTGTGAAGAAGATGAAATTTTTTATATGATTTGGGTGTTTGTGAAAAATGACTTAGTTAGGAGGTTAAAGGGTTAAAAAATAGCTTATATAGGTGTATAAAGTTCATACAAAACGACCCCCACTTAAAACCAACTAAAAAGAAATTTACTAAAAGTCCCCTCACTAGGCAGCCATAGTACCAGGCACCACGACAAGGCTCACGAGCCGTGGTCTTGTCTATGGTCCTTGGGCAGTGGCTAAGGCTTGTGACATTTGGTCTCCACAAACTAAGGCTTCTTCACGAGCCTTCCCCCGAGCCATGGTCTTCACTACTGACCGTGAAGTGGCTCGTGAAGATGAGCCATTTTTGGGCAGCCTTGAATGGTACACTGCCTCACCACCACGAGTGGCCCCACGAGCCGTGAAGGCTCTTGCTTAATAAAGTTTCAAAGACACTTCATCCAATTCTAAGCATCAACGATCGTTAATCAATATATAACCCAACTAAGTGAGTTGGGGTCAAATCCCACAGGGAGCGGTACGTGTTTCAGATTCAATTGGGAAGTATGAACATGGTCAATTCAGTCATAGGAATAAAAATTATCGAACAAAGACATCATTCAAATCAGGGGTGACACGAATGTCAAATTGGGGGTTTTGGTTTTGATTATCAGCTACAAACAGTCACAAACAATAAAAATTAACAATATTGAGACGGGTTCTTGGGGTGTCTGAAATGACCCAAAAAGTTCTAAAAAATGTGCTTCGAAAGTTACCGGAAACTTGTTTAGCTATATATAAAAAAATCCGTTTCGTTTTTCGAAAATCCGAGTTCATATTCTTGTTTAGGGGGTCAAATTGAGTGGGAAATGGGTCTAACCCAAATTTTAGAGCAACCGTATCAAAATCCGAAATTTCCAAGTGAAGCCTTTTTCGAGGGTCTACTTTGGAGGGTCATATCTCCTAGCACACAAATTATTGGGTGGCCAATAACATATCCATGGAAATCCCTTTGAATTAGCTACCTAACGCAGTTCGTTTCACCTCATTCGGAGTTCGGACGAAGAAGTTATCCCCATTTTCGTAAA
>NW_006239671.1:93036-93782 GCF_000226075.1 Solanum tuberosum | reverse complement strand
CCCCGTCCTATCTATGTATGTAGAGGTGTGCGTTGGACAAGTATTTTGTAAATGAGCTTGACTCTTGTTCTATGATGTCATTTTGAAATGGTTTGCCCTTAGTCCCTATTTCCCGTTAATTAATGTTGAATGTGCTTCCGCGACCGATGAAGTGTGATGACAAGTTTGAGAGGCTTGTTTGGGGTTCCTTCGGGTTCCTCATTCGCTATGTCACGTCTAGGCCCTAGGCTTGGGTCATGACAGTGTCATCGATTATAGGCTAATATAGACATATGAGTAATTGCAACTATTAGATATTAGTGAGTATTCTAGGCTATACTGGAGGTAAACTTTCTCTCGAACAATTTACCCCGAATCAAGTGATTTCTCTCGAACATCAACAAGCATGCAAAATAAGAGCAGCCCACACCTTAATCCATTCACTCTCTCGAGCTGAATGTGTGGGATTGGGTTTAAGATTTACTCTCTCAAGCTGAACCCAGGTCAACCCAATACCAACAAACCATCAATCAATAATTTTAGTTCTAAAACCTCTCTCTCGAGCAAGCCAAGAACACAAACCTAGAACTGTATTTGCAACTATAATTCTTAAGTTAAACCACAATTAATGATTGAACTCACTTTTAAATAGTATTTACACTAACCATTAGCAATACCCATAAGCTAAATCAGCCCATAATCACATAATCACATAATCACACCCCAAGAATTGAGGTTTTAGCTAGACATCATAAAAAGGTAAAAAC
>NW_006239671.1:70756-92920 GCF_000226075.1 Solanum tuberosum | reverse complement strand
TCTCAAAGACCCACTTCCAATTTCTCAAAAGTGAATTTCTTCAATCCTTCAAAGTTAAGGAAAAACTTAATAAGATATTGTTCTAAAGAGTAATTCCTGTAAAAATAAGATTTAAGATACTAATCTAAATGTTCAAAAACGTATTTATAGTCGCCAAAAATGTGCTGTGAAGAGTCACTCGGTGAAGTAAGTCAGGCTCGCCGAACCACTCGGTGAGCCGCCCTTTGTTCTTTTCCCTCGCTCTTGTGCCTTGGTACTCAACATCCTCAAGGTCTATAACTTTGGGAGATCTATCTTGGCTTTGCGGAATCACTTGGTGATCCGCTGACTGCTCATTTTCACCGCCGATTGCTCCTTTTCACACTGAAACTTTAGGCGGTCTAATGATCCACTCGGTGACATATCGAGTGCTCTTGGCGATTCTCAGGCTCGCACTTCTTCATTTCTTCAACTTGTTTTGGTCCTTTTTGCCAGCTAGTGTCCTTGCTTTGTTCCTCAATCCATATACCTGAAAGTCAAGGATTTACATCAGTTACTGCACGAATTAAGCATTCAAGGACACCAAATCTATGTAAACAAAGCCCTAAATGAGCCCAAATCTTGGACTCATCAACAGCCCCAACTTAAACTTTTTCTTGTCCACAAGTAAAACTCAAGTTCAACAGTTCAAAAAGGATGTCTCAAACAGTGCTACATAAGACTCAATCATGAATACACACAACAAGACTCAACTTACTCATGCAAGGATCAATTGTGCACTCAATGATTCAAATTGTGACTCACCATTATCAAAGATGCTCAAGTTCACAATACCTGTTTCAAATGCAAGTTCAAGCTCAACAAAGGTACCTAAATTCCCTCACAACAAAGATGATTCCATATTCACACACTATTCTTCAACAATTCATGGCTCCAAAACCACACAAGACTCTCACACTCACAAAGATAAACACATGCATGACTCCACCCATAGGTTTTGCCCTTATTTTTCAATCAACATTCGTTTCAGCTCACTCAAGATTAAAAAAAGGGTTTTTTCAAGGCTTGTAACGGGGCTGAGTGTAAAGGTATAATCATTTAGGCTCAGTGGCTGCTACCCTCATGAAATGTGGTCTGAACATTACTTTTCTTCCTTTTCTTCAGCATTTTTTATTCATGCTCAAAATTCACCCCATTATTCAACTTTCTGGACACCCCATTTCTTTTGCAACTTTCAAAACTTTATTTCACAACTTTTCATTCTTTTTCTTTTTCTTTCTTCTTTTATTTCTCTTTTTTTTTTATATGGAGGGGTTCCATTTTTTTTCAAGATCATGACTTAAAAGGGGAATTCTTCATATTTCTTGATTTACCTTCTCTTTTCACCACACCCCCAACTTAGGCTTTTGGCCTAAGTTGGCTATTCAAACAAATCACACTTCATGAGAGTTATGGGTGAATGGATAAAGAGGGGTCACATTTGTTCAAGATTCTTCCAAGAAAAGGATAAGGCTCAAAGGGGGTTCAAGCAAGGTTCACACACCTCAAAAGGTTGGCCACAAAAGAGGTATATTGTCACATTGTTTCACTCTTCAAAGTTATTGCCTAAGATCATTTCAAGAGCTTGCATCACTTGGTCAACCGAACCAATGGGGCAAATTCTAAGTGTTCACAGTATGCTCATCACACAAGGCATTGGCACCAATATCAAACAAGACTCCACACTGTCGCTAGTGTGCAATGTTCATCACAAGAGACTCATTCGATAATCGGCTAGTCACAGCGAGATGCAAAAAGTTCACACATTGTATATGCAACTTCATTTGGCCTCGTCATAGCCACACATTCATTTTTTGTTTGATTAGGAGCACTATTCAAGTCACCGGTATTTATCATGATCGATGCTCAAATTTGCACAAGAACAACCACATTCACACGCAACAAAAGTGAAAATTTTTTAGAAGGGTAAAAAACCATTTTCATTCATAATAAGGAGCCACAAGCTCAAACATCCACAGAATAGAAACCAAAATACAATTCAAACACAAAAACACAATATATACAGAATGTAGTCACAAGAGGTAGGTATGGAAATACCTCACCCCACCACAAATAAAAATGCAATTGTTCTCAAATGCAACAAAATAATAAACAGTCAATAAAAATAATAGAGAGGGAGGTAGAAGGTCTTCTTCCTTCCAGGACTCGTGACTGCGATGTGCAAGCAGGAGGGGGTGCCCCTCTTGGACACCGATGAGGTACTTCCCATGGATCCCCATTTTCACCCTCTTTTGGTTAGAAAGGGTTCCACTTCCAGGAGCAAACAGAGGAGGACAAACCAGGCTAGCAGCAACCAGGCGGCTGTCGAGGCAGACGACGACGAAGGCGATGATAGCGCAGGTGGCGACGCCCGTCCCAGCCAGTCCCAGCCCCCACTGTCCGGAGTCCATGTGGAGGAGGACCTGGCTGCCGTCCGGAGACAGTTAGGCCACTCATTTTCTAGCACTACTCCAGTCCCACCCAGTACTGCCCTGGAGGTTGAGATGCTCCATCACGAGCTGGGTCAGGAGATGAAAAATGGTCGAGACAGGGATACATTTATGGTTCGGATGTGGAAGACCCTGAAGGTGGTTTTCTCGTGCGTTGTCCCCGGTCAGGAGCTTCCCCGGGTTGAGGCAGGAGACTTCCGACATGGACGAGGCCATGACTGGCCTGGTACCCCCAGAGGACCTCGACTCCGATGATGACACCCCCTGGTCTCAGGACTCTTGATTTGGTTTTTGCCCCTTTTGGGCTTGTAATTTGGAACAATACTTTATTTTATCTTTTCACATTTCCCTACTTTTGTAAGCACATAGATGCTGGTTTTTCTGTGTCTTTTCATAGCTTATAATTGATGCTAAGTTTTATAATCTATATTCGATTGCTGAGCACTGACTGAATTGCATGAAGTAATTTATACACAATTCGGGGTCTATGTTGGATAACTAGGAAAATAGGGGAAACAGGGCTAACATTCTGTCTCGCCCTGTCCCGCTCTGGTGGGAGAATTCTCACCCTGGTGGCACCGCCCTTGTGAGGATGGTCCCGCTCCAGTGGAACCAAAAGCCCGGCCAAAGTTTTTCTGGGTTCTTTTTGTTTTTCTAAACATTCCCATTGATTCCCGAGTTCCAACTAAGCATTTTTGGATAATACTTTTAACTAGGATATTCGTTGTCTACCCCCGGATCAATCCAACAGGGTACACCCTAAATTTTATCCCCACGATTTCAGCACGACAAATATGCTCATCCCCAAGGTACTCCCAGACACTCACACGGTTATTAGTTGGTTGCAACACACATCGAGATTCCATTTATGAATCAGCTTATAGTTTATCTAGACCCTTGCATCGAACTTAGTCGTGACTTTCTTTTCACAACGAGTTTCAGGATACTCAAACAATTACAACGTACATAATTTCAACAATTCAGCCAGCATATTGCACATATCAAGGTTGAGACACACAATTATTGTGCACATAATCATATCATCACGTCCAGGAAACACTTTTCACATTCGCAGTTAATTCTGACAACAAAAAGCATACTTTCACATTTACAAACTACACATAACAACAATTCCACCTTATTAGTTAGTTCGTTCTATACACGACCATTATTGATCATCTATGCTATATACAACCCCTAAGGTTAGATACCAATTGGAACCTTCTCAGTTTCAATTAACTTTGCTTGTGTCCCTTCAGCTGTGATTACGACGTCTAGTTCACATCGTTGAGATACCAATTGGAATCGAGAGATACCAATTGGACTCAACTCATACTACAAGAAAAAACTCACACAAAAGGAGAGAAAAGATGGAACAACTTCCTAGGATGCTTCATAGCTTCCTAAAGATTAGATGTGGATGTCAACACACCCATATGCAAGAGTCTACTCCATATTTTCTCTTGTACGGGGAGACCGGTAACCTGGCTCTAATACCAACTTGTCACGAGCAAACCCACCGGGCCATGCGGGCACCTACTCTAACACCTAAGTAGGAGAACCCTCGATTCCCAACAATTTAAAACATGCGGAAGATTAAAGAAAGACTGAGATAAAAGAATTTTCTAAAAGATTTTATAAATAAAGGTATTACACAAACTCAAGTTAAGACTTGTAAAGTAATTAACACCCAAGGGATCTAGTCTAAACAGGCACAAGAGCTTCTAATAATACAAGGTATAAACAAATAGCAAGACACAGCTCCCACCATGCGAAAGGAAAGATAGAAGCTGTTGGAGATTTTCATCATCTTCACCTAATGAAACATCACCGACCCTGCATCTAGACTATGCCCAAAAAGGCATAGCAAGAGTAGTATCAGTACAAAACCACACGTACTGGTAGGCATCATCGGTCAACCCGACTCCCACCGCATTATATAAGATATCAACTAGTGAGAAACATGCAAGTTAACCGTTCATTCCTCCACCTTTTCCATTCTCGGATACCTCCAATTACACTAGTACCTTTTCTACTAACTTCTGTCTCAATCAACCTACTGACTAGGTTCTTGATCATAGGTTAAACATTCTAAGTCATAAAAGAGTCCACAAATACTACCCCAAGCATTCCGACTAACCACTCACGACATACCCTTACTTCCTTTACATCACAACTCAATCCTTGACCCATAATACATTGTATCAAGGCTTTCTAACAGTTAATTACTAACCCTTTCCCCAAGGTAAGATCTACCTATTTATTTACATCACGTACACTACCCCCCACTATTAAACTTTTAAGGATGCAGACAACCCTCTACCTAATTAATAGCAACTCTTGGACCCTTGGTCCCCACTTACCGCATCACATTATGAATTTGGGCTCAACTCTTTCAGAATTATTCAACACACAAGACACATACTGGTTTACTCAACATAGTGGAGTAATCATATATAGGTTACCATAAAACTTTATCAATTCAGGAGCAATGTTGCATTCCACATTCTCAATAATACACATATATCACTAGTCAATGGTCCTCTCATGGGACCCGTACTCAAACAGTTAGTGTGTCGTATCATGACACCCAATCCAATGTATGCATGTATGTCGGAACGTGGAATCCGATCCAATGTATGAATGTATGCTAGTACGTGGCATCCGATCCAATGCATGTTAGTATGCTGGTACGTGGCATTCAATCCAATGTATGTATGTATGTTGGTACGTGGCATCTGATCCAATGCATGTGAGTATGCTGGTACGTGGCATCTGATCCAATGTATGTATGTATGCTGGTACGTGGCATCTGATCCAATGCATGTTAGTATTCACAATCACATCAATAACGAACATACTTATAATCGCACAATCAATCAAGTATTAGGTTCATGGCCTGCAAATTATACAATTTTAGTCTTTCCCTTAGGCTTGATTCATTCATCTCAATTCCACCCATGTATCCATATAACGAAGCCATCAACACATTTATATCACGCAATAGGAATTCAACCCTCACCAAACCCTAACACCCATGGCGAGGTTTTACCCCTTATGGCACATATCCTACGCAACAGTTGGAGTCACATGCATAATCATCTCTTATTCGGTGCACGAAGGCCTACACATGAATTCTACAATTTTATTTACATTATACTATGCAACGAGCACAAATTTATAACTAATCAATTAACAAAACCTAGCCTTCCTGGGCGCCAAACGGTTGTAGAGAGGTTGAAGCTCCAATCTGGGCTTCCAAACGACGAGATGACAATTCTTGGATGGAATCCGCAATCTATCGACTTCTCCACGCTAGAAATCTCTTTCTCCTTCTTTCCCAAGTTTAGGGCAACTTTTCGAGGGTTTCTGGGATGATTTAGTCTAATTTAGGTGTTTTTGGAAGAAGGGAAAAATAAGATTTTGCGTTATTTACATACTGTCCACCCAACCTGCTCTAGTGGCTACTTAGCCCGCTGTGGCACCGCCGCCCTAGCGGCATCTGGCCAGCCCTGGCATGACAGTGGCCCAGTAATTTCCCAAAGTTTTTGCTTTGCCTAACTAATGACGGTTCGGGCCGTTACATGTATAGACCTGAACCTGATGATTTCTAAGTTATAAACATATTTTAATGTACTTTACTAAGTGTAGTAAGTGTATATGATGTGTTTTAGGGTCTTAAGATACCTCAAACACCAAGCCAAGTTCAAAGTATTCCTATAGGCTAAGTTTTCACATGAGTTCATATTAAGGTCAAACTAAAATAAGTATATCTCTTAGAATATAAAAAGTTAGGTGGCCTATAACCTACCAAATTAAAGGTCTATAAGTCTTCTTTGCAACTCCACTAAGTTTTCATCAATAAAAGTTCAAAGTAAAAAGTTATGGTGGGTTTACTGGAACATGTTCGGATTGAGAAATTCAGAGAGGATACCTGTCCATTCGGCACCGATTGGTTTGGTGAATCGCAAAATTACCTCGCCAAAATGTCCCAAAAACGTTCAATATCTAAATATTTTGGCCATCTAAAGCCCCATTGGTGATCCACCGAATATTTCGATGAGGGAACCTCCAGATTGCCGATGGAATTCATTAAAAGGTCATGTTATTTGATTTTTATGATCTTCATACATTCCCAGAAGGGCATTCTTGAACTTTTATACTCAATTAACTTCCCTAAGTCCATCTTATAATCTACTAACATCATTATATGTATGGAAACTCTTAAAATCTCTAATTTTGTTTCTTTAAAAAATCAAGAACACCAAGAAAGGGATTTCTCCAATTTTGCAAGATCTAAAGGCTCCAAATTCAAGATGTCTTCAAGAATTCTAAGGTTTTCAATCCAACATTTATTTTCCACACTTTATTTCCAAGAAAACCATATATAGAAGGATTTCTCAAGTTCATGCTATAAGGTTCTAAGGCACCAAAGCGAGTTCTTTTTTTTTTAAGTCTCATTTTCTAAGGTATGTAACGGTTCAATGAGAGTACTCTTTTCGCACTCATGCCTAAAGTATTTTGGTTCTTAAGAATTTCAAAAGATTACTAGAAGTAAAGTTAGGACTTTTATGAAATTATGATCTTTCTTTAATAAGCTATCTTTCCATTGTTTCACTTTGATTTTGAGACCGGATGGTACTAATTTTGCATGATTTTTATGGTTATGCAAACCCTTATGGATTTTAAGCATGAAAAGAAGCATTATATGAATTACAACCTAAAAACATATTATTTGAAGATGACTTTTGATCATAGCCTCATATATGATTCAAGATTATAAGTGTTTTTCATCCCTATGAGCATGATATGAATTACAACCTAAATACATGTTAATTTAAGATATGACTTTTGAGCTGAACCTCATATATGACTCAAGATGATAAGTGATTTTCATACCTTTGAGAATAATATGAATATATTTTGTTTTCGGAGTACTATTTAGAACCAAGAAGTCGCAGGTTAGAAAACTCAAGTCCCCTTACTACGTGCTAATGTAGGATTATGTTTCACCACTTTGTCAGCTGATTTTTTGGCCTTGAGAGGCTCAGATTAGTAGATCTACATAGATATGATATTGTTTTATACTCTATCAAAGTATATGGAAGCCCACCCAACTAGGTTAGTTGTTGGACATCATGAACTCACATGGTGTATATCGGTTAAAAGAAACTCTCAAATTTATGCATATTTTACGATATTCTCTTAACTTCATTTGAGGTATTTTGAGTATGCTATTTAACATTATGATTATGCAAGGCTAATGATTTAAACTCGGTTTGTTGTATATGCTTTTAAAATAAGGTCTTAAAACGGATATTTATGTATGAGTTTCAATTGCTTCTCTTTAGTCCCTTTTTTATGATTATGACTCTACTTTTTAGAACTTTATTTCATTGTTTTCTCCTTATGTTACATTATATGAGTATGTTGGTGTCCTTACATACTCAATATATTCCATGTACTACGCATACTTTTCTTTGCGTTGCATTCTTTTATGATGTAGATTTTGACTCATACTTAGACTCGTGGCTAGTAAGGTTACAACATTTCTAGTTAGCACTTGACAAGCCCTCCTCACTTGGGAACTCCACTAATTTAGGTTATTAGACTTTCCTTCATGTTATCTTTGATTTTAAGGTAGTTGGAGGCCATGTCCCGCCAGAAATATACTTTCAATTGAACTAGTAGAGGATTATTTCAAACAATAGAAATGTGATTTCATGGATTTTTTAATTTCTATTATTTAGTCATGCATTTTAGCTTCTGCTTAGATCTTTATTTTATGCTTTGATATGTATACAAAGGATTAGCTTGGGGCCACTCGTGGTTCTAAGTATCGTGACAAATTTTACATCAAAGCACTAGGTTCAAGTGTCCTAGAATGTCTGAAAGCATCTAGTAGAGTCTTTTTTATGGGTGTGAAGTGTGCCAAACTTATAAGGGGGAGGCTACGTGATGTTTAGGAAACATTTTCCCTTCTTTCATACTCTGGATTGTGCAATAGAGTTATCCCCTAAGAAACACATGCAAATTCATGCTTTGTTATATAATTTCTCTAACTATTTCTCAACTTCGTGGTGATATAATTAGTAAAACTCAATTCCTACTGATAAGATATTATCAGCATTTCAAAGACTGTTCCAAAGGCTTGAGAGGAGTCCATTAATGTGATTTAGCCCTTTAATTTGAAATCTTATGTCCTTTTTAATGTAAATCGTGTTGCTGAGCCAAAATATGATATGCATTCAGATTCTTTTATAATCCTTCATTACATATAGCATTAATGAAAGATAAAAGTATTTGTCTAGATAAATCTGATTGTTTTGGGTCTTTCATGAGTCAAGAAATTCGCTTAGGGTGTTCCTAAAGGTAAAACAAAAAAATAACCCTTTTCAGTATTTTTCCCGTCAGTTAAATCATCACTACATTGTATCAGTTTAGTAAAATCATTATAGCTCTCTACTCCGAATGACTCAAACTTAGTGGTGTTGGAAATAATACTCAAATGCCTTTAATCTGATAGTTTATGGGTCACCTAAATTGTCATATTCTAAAAGATATGGGTATTTGAACTTGACCCATGTAGAATCTTATATCAAAACTTAATCGGTAAGGAAACTTTCAACTTAACTTTGTGTTAGGGGATTCTTGTGACCTTAATTCATCTCCAAATTTATTCTCACACTAAAGAATGGACCTTAACACCTAAGCACAATTTAAGAATTACACGAAACGACCTTATACGTAAATGAAGAATGGTTCGGGTCTTATCTTAGAAATTTTCTGTAACACCCAGTTATTTGAAAAAGAACTAGAATTAGAAAGAAGCCATTTTTGGAAATAACTAAATTTGGATATTTTGGCAAGTTATGCTAAGTATGACTTTTGGGTCAACTTTAAACGACCATAACTTACAGCACATGATGAGTTATATGGGCTACAAGATATAAATTAAAGGTCTTTGAATCTTTCCAACACCACTGAGATTTCTAGTTTTCAAGTTTGTATGAGGGAGATACGCTCATTTGAAGTCGGGCTGTCTCGATAAGAAAAGTCAACCAGATTTTAGAAGGGTATTTTGGTCTTTTCATTGCCCAATTAGTCTAATTCATTTTTAGTGATTTAATTGGGGTCAAAAGTGAATTGGTTCAGTTTACACAACACAAAAATTACGCTAGGGTTTTGAGAGAAGACAAAGAAGAGAAAAGAAGAGAAAAAAGGAGAAAAGTGGAGAAGAAGCCTAATTTATCTTGGTCTGGAAGTTTCACTTGTAGATTTCAGCAAGGGTTAATCCCTACGAGGTATGTGAGATCACATAGAGTTGGGTTCATTCACCCATGCGCCAATCATGATTTAAATCAGCGTAATTATGTTCTTGAAAGAAGAGTTTATGAGTTCTTGATGAATTTTGTTGAAAGTTTCATTTGAATCTTGATCGATGAGTTTTGGAGGAGTTTTTGAGTTAATTGCATGAGTTGTAAGGTTGTTTTTGAGTAGATTCTTGTATACTTTGATTGTATATTCAAATCTAAGTGTTTAGGAAAGAAACCAATCGAATCTAGATGAATTAGGGTTAAAAAACGAACAGGAAATTTCATCCAAATTCTGGGAAAAATGAGTGGGGGAGCCGCGCCACTCAGAGTGCCCCAACCCAGGTTCTACAGTTTTGAGCCTGGCGCCCGATACCACTCAGTAAGCTAGGGTCGCCAGGTCTTCTACTCTTTTTCATTTCTTTCAGTTTGAGTTCCCTTGAATCGTACCTATTTTTTCTAGTTGATTTATACACTCTAGGTACATCTAAACATCATGAGTTCATACATACCATTAGATCATAAACCATGAATCAATAATTCAAATTCAAGGAAAGTTAAGAGTCAAGTCAAGAGAGTTCTTAGAGTCTTTCAAAAAGTCTTTTACATTCTTTCTAAAACATGTTTTAAAGACTTGAGCATTGATTTGAGTAAGAGTAAGTGTGAAGTTTATTTCTTCAAAAGTTTATAAGGGAACTAAGTATTCCCAAGAGTTAAAATGTTTTCACATTTAAACAAGAGAGGAAACACCGATTTCCAAGAGAGGAAACACTAATTTTCAAGAGAGTGTTTGAGCTAGTTTTGGAGTGATAATCTCAAACACCAGACAGAGTTATGTTTTTAAACATATGAGCTTGTATATTTTGGGAGTAGTATTGAGCACCGATTTGGGGACACTTTTGACTTCAGATAATTGAAAAGTCTCCATAAGCCGTGTAGCCAACATGGGTAGACAAGGGTCATACTTTTTAGATGATTCCTTGATGCTTTTAACATATACTAGTGGATCCACTTAGTGAGTTAGATTCTATACCACTGGCAAGGTATATGACAGCCCTGGCAGCATGAGGCAAGATGATGTACCATCACTTAAGCTCATAGAGATGGTTTTCGGTTAGAGAAACTCCCAAAGAGATATTTCGTATACTTATATACACAGTGTTATTTGTATTTTCATATACAAACTGAGTTGGTGTGTGTTTTTAAATGCACTCAGTTGTTATCTTCATGTTTTAAAACTTTTATTTATGCTGCATCTTTATTTCTGCTTTATATTGAAAAGAGTTGAGTTGAGTTGAGAAGTGGTAAGTGTTTCTTTCAAATTCCAGTTCAATCTTATGTTTGTTTAGATTTCCCCTCACATTCTCGTACATTCAATGTACTGATGCCATTTGGCCTACATCATTTTATGACGCAGATACACGTAACCAGGATCAACATCCAGCGCTTCGTTGACCCAGTTGAGCACTCAGAGCCTTGTGGTGAGCCTATTTGCAATCCAAAGGATCTCCATTTTATTGCATTGTTTAGTATTTTCAGTTGTTAGGATGATTGGGGGTCTTGTCCCGACATCTCTTATAGTTTTAGAGGCTTCATAGACAGATAGTTATAGTTCTTTAGTGTTGATATTTCAGTTGTCTGATTTTAAGACTTGAGTTGCCATTTTGGCTAAGTTGGATGATGTTTTCTAAAACATTCTCAGTTTATCTATTCAGACAGTTTATTTAAGCTTGTATTAAAGTACTTTTCAATTGAGTAAGTCTTCCACTGAGATTCAAGCCAAGCCAAGGGTTTGCTTTGGGCCAACAATGGTTCTCGAGTGCGAGTTCGGCCCAGAGTGTAGGATCGGGGAGTGACAAACTTGGTATCAGAGCACAGAGTTAAAGATTCCTAGGGTGTCTATGAAGTCGTGTTTGTAAAGTCCTAGTTTTCGGTGTGAAGCACGCCACATCTATAATTAGAAGGCTGCAACATTTAGGAACTATCTCACCTCTTTTGTATTGATTTCGTGCGATATATTTTATATCTATGAAAGTTCCTTTCTAATTCATTCTTGTGCATGTCTTTCAGATCATGCCTCCATGAAGAGCTGTCAGAGGTCGTCCTGCTAGAAGGAATGTTAAGGAACAAGGAGTACCTAATACACCAGAAGTGCAACCCCAAGGAAAGGTCACCAATGCTGAGTTCCGTGAGGCCATCCGAAAGTTGAGCTAAGCTGTGACCAACCAAGCTGGGCAACAAAGAGAGAATCATCATGAAATACTTCTAGGATCCGTGAGTTCTTAAAGATGAATTCTCCAAGCTTCACTGGTTCAAGTGTCATTGAGGATCCGAAAAACTTTGTTGAGGACCTTCAGAAGGTTTTTGAGATTATCCATGTTGTTGATGCTGAGCGAGTGGAACTAGTTGTTTATCAACTGAAGAGTGTGTATAGAATCTGGTTTGACCAATGGAAAAAGAACTGGGCCGAGGATGCACTGATTGTGAGCTGGTCTGCGTTCGAGAGTGCCTTTGTAACACCTCGATATTTGAAAATAACTAGAAAGAGTTAGAATTGGAAATAGTCATTTTAGGAAAGAATGAAAAATCTGGAAATTTGTTTAAGTTATGTTAAGTTTGAGTTTTGGGTCAACGTCAAATGACCATAACTCATAGCTTAGGATGAGTTAGGTGTGCTTCCAGATACCGTAGGAAATATCTTGGAATTATATTTCCAACGCCATCGAGTTTGCATGATTCTGAGTTTGTATGAGAGAGATATGCTCATTTGAAGTCGGGTTGTTCATATAAGGTAAGTCCAATCCAAATTTTAGAAGGGCATTATGGTCTTTTCCATACCCTATTATTTAAATTTTGTTTTTGGTAATTATTTTAAGGTCTAAACTGATAGGATTCAGTTTACGCTATTGAAAAAGAGTTAGGATTTTGAGAGAAAAGAAAAGAAGATGAGAAAAGAGGAGAAGAAGCAAGGATTCGTCGATTTCTTGGAGATTTACGTGTGGATTTCGCCAAGGGTTAATCCCTACGAGGTATGTGAGATCACATAGCGTTGGTTTAGTTCACCCACGTGCCAATCATGATTCAATTTAGCGAAGTTGTATTGTTTTGAAAACAAATCTTATGAGTTTTTTATGTTAATTCGTTTGAAATCTTGTGGGTTCTTGTTGTTGAAGTTTCTTGAGGTTGATTCATGTATTTAGGGGTGATTTTTAGTTGAATCTTGTGTATATTGAGGGTATAGTCGATTCTAAGTGTTTGGGGAAAGAACTAAGTTGAATTAGGGGGTTTGGAGTTGAAAAATGAAAAAGAAAAGTCGGAGTGCACCTGGGCAGGGGCCTGGGGCGCCGCCCCAGCTAGAGCGCCTCAACAGAGGCTCTAAAGTTTGGGCTTGGGGAGCCGCACCAGCCAGAGTGCCCCACCCTTGCTTCTAAAGTTTGCCCTCTGGCGCCCCACGTCGCTCAAAGAGCCAGGGACACCAGTTTTCCCACCCTTTCCCACTTCTTTCCGTACTTGTTCCTTAGCAACGTACCTATGTTTCTTAGTTGATTCCAACACTCTAAGGTAAGTCTTAATATCATGAAATCATCCATATACATGAGATCATGAACCTTGAATTTATAATTCAATTCAAGTAAAGTTAAGAGTCAAGTCAAAGGGTTAAGAGTTTAGTCAAGTTGAGTTCAAAGAGTTTTCCAAAAGTCTTTCACAAACGTTTTAACTTTGTTTTAAGACTTGAGCTTTAAGTTAAGAAAATAGTAAGAGTAAAGTTCATTTCTTCAAATATTATACGGGAGCTAAGTAATCCAAGAGTTAAAATGTTTTCACATTTAAGCAAGAAGGGAAACACTAATTTCCAAGAGAGCTTTTAAGCTTAGTTTTGAGTAATTATCTCAAACCAAAGAAAGAGTTTTGTTTTAAAAACATATGATCTAAGTACATTTTAGGAGTAGTATTGAGCACCGATATGGGGAGCAAGTTCATAATAACTCAAGTCTCCATAGACCATGTATCCTTCATGGGTAGAAAGGATCATACTCTTTAGATGATTCCTTAGTGTTTTTAAGCATAGACTAGTGGATCCACTTAGTTAAGGCTTCCTATATGATGGCAAAGTATAGGACAGTTCTGACGGCATGGGAAAGACGATGTATCATCACTTAAGCTCATAGTGGTGGTTATCGGTTAGAGAAACTCCCACAGTATTATATTACTTTTATGTAATTAAGTTGTTATTGCATTACTTTAACCTGTTGAGTTATCATCTATTATTTTTAAATGCTTTGTATAAATTGCAACTTTATTGTTGTTTTTACCTTGCATTTGAGTTGAGTATTCATGAGTTGAGTAAATCCAAGGTAAGTGTTCCTTTTAGATTCCTTTCAAGCTTATGTTATGTTTAGTATTCCCCTTGCATACTCGTACATTCAATGTACTGATGCCAATTGGCCTGCATCGTCTTATGATGCAGACACATGTAACCAGGATCAACATCCAGCACCTCGTTGATCCAGTTGAGCACTTAGAGTCAGTTGGTGAGACTCTTTGCTATCTGGAGAACCCCTTTTTATCATTTGATTTAGTACTTTAGTTGTTAGGATGACCGGGGGTCTTGTCTCGACATCCCTCTTTGTATTAGAGGCTTCATAGACGAGTAGTTATAGTTCTTTAGTCTTTCCATTTTCAGTTGTATACATTAAGACTTGAGTTGCCATTTTTGGCTAAGCTTTATATCTCTTTAAGTTATTGCATGAGTTGTATTTTGGGACTGTTTCTTATGTTAAGTCTTCCACTGAGTAAGTAAGCCGAGCCAAGGGTTCACTTGGGGGCCAACAATGGTTCTTGAGTGCTGGCTACGTCCAAGGTGTAGGCTCGGGGCATGACATCCTTCATGGGGCGTTTATTTCCCCGTGAGCTAAGAGAGGAAGAGGTAAGAGAATTCCTCACTCTTAAGTAGGAATCTATGAGTGTTCATGAGTACAGTCTGAAGTTTACCTAACTTTCCCGCTATGCTCCAGAGATGGTTGCTGACATGAGGAGTAGGATTAGTTTATTAATTGATGGGTTGTCTCTTATGTCAAGTAAGGAAGGCAAGGCAGCTATGTTGATAGGAGACATGGACATATCAAGACTGATGATTCATGTACAACAGGTTAAGGAGGACAAGATGAGGGATAGAGAAGAGTTTAAAAACAAGAGGGCTAAGACATCAGGGAATGAGTTCGGGTAGCGGAAGAGTAATGTGAACCGGTCTTCTTTACAATATAAGCAAAAGAGACTTGCTCCATCATCTGCTAGTGAACCTGCACCACGAAACAGAGGTGAGTTCAACAATCAAAATTCACAAAACTTCAAAGCTAGACCTGCACAGTCTCAGGGTAGTGTTGCACAAGGAGGTAATAGGATTCCTGCATGTACTAAGTGTGGTAGGACCCACTCAGAGTTGTGTCGTGATGACTCCACTGGTTGCTTTAAGTGTGGTCAGAATGGTCACTTTAAGAAAGAGTGCCCTAAGAACAGACGAGGAAATGGTAATGGGGGCAATAGATCCCAATCTTTTTCAGTTGCTCCACCAGACATAGCTGCACCTAGAGGAGCTACTTCAGGGCAAGGCGGTGGATCAAACCATCTGTATGCTATTACTAGTTGCCAAGAGCAAGATGATTCGCCAGATGTTGTCACTGGTATGATCAAAGTCTTTACTTATGATGTTTATGCTTTGTTAGATCCAGGAGTGAGTTTATCTTTTGTGACTCCATATATTGCTATGAATTTCGATATTCTCCCTGAGCAACTTTTTGATCCCTTCAGTGTTTCTACACCTGCTGGTGAGTCTATTCTAGATAAGAGAGTCTATCGTGATTGTACCATTTGCGTCAATCACAAGAGCACCATGGCTGATTTAGTTGAGTAAGACATGGTAGATTTTGATGTCATTCTAGGTATGGACTGGCTTCATGCTTGTTATTCCTCAGTCGATTGTAGAACTCGAGTTGTTAAGTTCAAGTTTCCTAATGAGCCAGTCATAGAGTGGAAGAATAGTTCAGCAGTGCCTAAGGGTCATTTTATTTCGTACCTTAAAAGAGAGAAAGTTAGTTCCCAAGGGGTGTGTATATATCTTAGTTCTAGTTATTGACTCTAGTGTTGAGACACCTTCTATTCAGTCAGTTCCAGAAGTCTTTCTAGACGATCTTCCCGGAGTCCCTCTTGAGAGAGAAATAGACTTTGGTATAGATATTCCTCCTGATACTCGTCCTATCTCTATTCCTCCATATAGAATGGCACCAGAAGAGTTGAAAAAGTGAAAAGAGAAGTTGAAAGATCTCTTAGAAAAAGGTTTTATTCGACCAAGTGTCTCACCTTGGGGCGCTCCGGTCTTATTTGTGAGAAAGAAAGATGATTCTCTTAGAATGTGCATAGATTACCGTCATTTGAACAAGGTTACTATCAAGAATAAGTATCCTCTTTCGAGAATTGATGATCTTTTTTATCAACTTCAGGGTACCACTTATTTTTCTAAGATAGACCTAAGATTTGGCTATCATCAGTTGAGAGTAAGAGAAAGTGATATCCCTAAGATAGCTTTCAGGACCTGCTTGGTCATTATGAGTTCCTAGTTATGTCCTTTGGTTTGACCAATGCTCTTGCAACATTTATGGACCTTATGAACAGAGTATTCAAGCCTTATTTAGATAAGTTTGTTATCGTATTCATTGATGACATTCTAATCTATTCGAGGAATGACAAAGATCATGCAAGTCATCTCAGAGTAGTTCTCCAAACTCATAAGGATAAGGAGTTATATGCTAAGTTTTCTAAGTGTGAATTTTGGCTTGAGTCTGTGGTATTCTTAGGCCATATTGTTTCCGGTGATGGAATTAGAGTTGATACTCAAAAGATTGAGGCAGTGAGAACTGGCCTAGACCCACGTCACCAACTGACATTAGGAGCTTATTGGGATTGGCTGGCTACTATAGAAAGTTTGTCGAAGGGTTCTCATCTATTTCATCTCCTTTGATTAAGTTGACTTAGAAAACAATTAAGTTTCAATGGTCTGAAACCTGTGAGAAAAGCTTTCAGGAATTGAAAAAAAGGTTGACTACTACCCCAGTATTGACCTTACCAGAAGGTATGCAAGGTTTTGTAGTATATTGTGATGCATACAGAGCTGGATTGGGTTGTGTGTTAATTCAGAATGGCAAGGTTATAACTTATGCCTCCAGAAAAATTAAGATTCACGAGAGGAATTACCCAACCCGTGATCTAGAGTTGGCTGCCGTAGTATTTGCTTTGAAAATATGATGTCATTATCTTTATAGTTTTCATGTAGATGTGTTCATTGATCATAAGAGCCTTCAGTATGTGTTTAGTCAGAAAGAGCTTAATCTCAGACAGAGAAGGTGGTTAGAGTTACTCAAGGATTATGACATGAGTATTCTCTATCACCCAGGTAAGGCTAATGTTGTTACTGATGCTTTGAGCAGATTGTCTATGGGTAGTACCACCCATTTGGAGGAAGACAAGAAAGAGTTAGCAAAAGATGTGAATAGACTTGCACGGTTAGGAGTTCATTTAATGGATTCCAGTGAAGGAGGAGTGGTGGTGATGAATGGGGCTGAACCATCATTAGTGTCTAAGTGAAAGAGAAACAATACCAAGATCCTATTTTGCTTGAATTGAAGGAAAATGTTCATAAACAAAAAAGTAATGGCTTTTGAACAAGGGGGAGATGGTGTATTGAGGTACCAAGGTAGATTGTATGTGCCAAGGGTGGATGAACTTCAAGAGAGGATCATAGAAGAAGCTCATAGCTCCAGATTTTCTATCCATCTGGGTTCCACAAAAATGTATCGTGACTTGAGAGAAGTCTATTGATGGAGTGGTATGAAGAAAGGCATTGCACAGTTCATTGCTAAGTGTCCGAATTTCCAACAAGTTGAAGTAGAGCACCAAAGGCATGGTAGTATGGCTCAGAATATAGACCTTCCGGAATGGAAGTGGAAGATGATCAATATGGATTTCATCACATGTTTACCACGGTCTCGCAGACAACATGATTCCATTTGGGTGATTGTAGATCGAATGACTAAATCAGCCCACTTTTTGTCGGTAAAGACTACCTATTCAACAGAAGATTATGCTAAGTTGTATATTCAATAGGTAGTCAGACTTCATGGAGTTCTGGTGTCGATTATTTCAGGTAGAGGTGCACAATTTACTGCACAATTTTGAAAATCATTCCAGAAAGGTTTGGGTTCGAAAGTGAACTTGAGTATTGTTTTTCATCCTCAGACTGATGGTCAAGCAGAGCACACTATCCATACTTTAGAAGATATGTTTAGGGCTTGTGTGATTGATTTCAAGGGGAATTAGGATGATCAGCTACCTCTCATAGAGTTTGCTTATAACAATAGTTACCACTCTAGCATCAAAATGGCTCCGTATGAGGCTCTTTATGAGAGAAGATGCAGATCTCCTATTGGGTGGTTTGAGGTTGGTGAAGCTGGGTTGATAGGACCAGACTTAGTGCATCAAGTTATGGAAAAGGAAAAGGTTATTCAAGAGACATTGAAAACAACGCAGAGCCATCAGAAATCCTATACATATGTTAGGAGAAGAGACTTAGAGTTAGAAGAAGATGATTGAGTCTATTTGAAAGTTTCACCCATGAAGGGTGTTATGAGATTTGGTAAGAAGGGGAATCTTAGTCCCTGATATATTGGTCCTTACAGAATATCCAAAAGGATCGGTAATGTGTCTTATGAGTTGGAGGTACCCCAAGAGTTAGCAGCGGTTCATCCGGTGTTTCACATTTCTATGTTGAAGAAGTGTATGGGCGATCCTTCACTTATAATACCTACCGAAGATATTGACATTAAGGGTAACTTATCTTATGAGGAGATTCCTGTTCAGATTTTAGATCGTCAAGTTCGCAAGTTAAGGACCAAGGAAGTAGCATCGGTCAAGGTTCTGTGGAGAAATCAGTTTGTTTAGGAAGCTACTTGGGAAAATGAGGAGGACATGAAAAAGAGATATCCACATATCTTTGAGTCTGGAGAAATTCCAAATTAAGGTACGAATCCTTTTCTTGGCATCTACTTTAAGTTGACTTGTTGTGTTTACATTTTGCTTGTTGGGTGTGTGATCTAGATGTTAGAAGCTTGCTGGGTGTGTGTTTAAGTTGACGAATGTTCCCAAGGGGGAGATATTACAAAACCCTGCTATTTGAAAGAGCTAGAATTAGAAAGAAACCATTTTTGGAAATAACTAAATTTGGAAATTTTGGGAAGATCTGCTATGTATGAGTTTTGGGTCAACTTTAAATGATCATAACTCACAACACGGGATGAGCTAGGTGGGCTAAAAGATATCAAATTAAAGTTCTCTGAATTATCTTTCCAACGCCACTGAGTTTTCTAGTTTTTGAGTTCGTATGAGGGAGACACACCTATTTGAAGTCGGCCTGTCTGGATAAGAAAAGTCAACCAGATTTTAGAAAGGTATTTTGGTCTTTTCATTACCCAATTAGTCTAATTCGTTTTTAGTGATTTAATTGGGGTCAAAACTGAATTGGTTCAGTTTACGCTACACAAAAACTATGCTAGGGTTTTGAGAGAAGAGAAAAGAAGAGAAAAGAGGAGAAAAGAGGAGAAGAAGCCTAAGTTATCTTGTTCTGGAAGTTTCGCTTGTGGATTTCACCAAGGGTTAATCCCTACGAGGTATGTGAGATCACATAGCATTGGGTTCGTTCACCTACACGCCAATCATGATTCAATTCAGCGTAATTATGTTTTTGAAAGAAGAGTTTATGAGTTCTTGATGAATTTTGTTGAAAGTTTCGTTTGAATCTTGATCGATGAATTTTAGAGGAGTTCTTGAGTTAATTGCATGAGTTTTAAGGTTGTTTTTTAGTAGATTCTTGTATACTTTGATTGTGTATTCGAATTTAAGTGTTTGGGGAAGAAACCAATCGAATCTAGACGAATTAGGGTCGAAAAACGAACAAGAAATTTCGTCCAAATTTTGGGGAAAAGGAGTGGGGGCGCCGTGCCACTCAGAGCGCCCCACATTGGGGTTTGCAGTTTAGGCTCTGGGGAGCCGCACCACTCAATGCGCCCCAACCCAGGTTTTGTAGTTTTGAGATTGGTGCCTGGTGCAACTCTGTAAGTCAGGGTCGCCAGATCTTCTATTCTTTCCCACTTCTTTCGATTTGAGTTCCCTTGAATCGTACCTATGCTTTCTAGTTGATTTCTACACTCTAAGGAACGTCTAAACATCATGATATCATCCATATCATTAGATCATAAACCTTGAATCAAAAATTCAAATCAAGGAAAGTTAAGAGTCAAGTCAAGAGAATTCTTAGAGTCTTTCAAAAAGTCTTTTACATTCGGTCTAAAATATGTTTTAAAGACTTGAGCATTGAGTTGAGTAAGAGTAAGTGTGAAGTTAATTTCTTCAAAAGATTATAAGGGAACTAAGTATTTCCAAGAGTTAAAATGTTTTCACATTTAAACAAGAGAGGAAACACCGATTTCTAATAGAGGAAACACTGATTTCCAAGAGAGCCTTTGGGCTAGTTTTTGAGTGATAATCTCAAACTCCAGACAAAGTTATATTTTTAAACATATGAGCTAGTAAATTTTGGGAGTAGTATTGAGCATCGATTTGGGGACAACTTTGAGTTCAGATAATTCAAAAGTCTCCATAAACCGTGTAGCCAACATGGGTAGACAAGGTTCATACTCTTTAGATGATTCCTTGATGCTTTTAGGATAGACTAGTGGATCCACTTAGTGAGTTAGGTTCTATACCCCTGGCAAGGTGATTACCATTTTTTTTTTATTTTAATATGAAAAATTATTTGTGTTTTAGTTTATGTAAGTCCTCCATCCTCAATTTTTTTTAAAATTTTTTGGGGATATTGAGGTCATCTTATCCATAGAGACATTTGATTTATCAAGAATTCACAATTCTGCTCGTTTTTTCTTGAAAAAGAGTGTATATATAGAGAGGGTTGTTATCAATTTTAGGTTGAATCTGAACTTGTCGCAAGCTAATTTAGAAATGAAGTCTTCAAATTTGTTTTTATTAATTTTCTTCTCTTGTGTCTGGTGAATTTTTAAATGCTACAATCTCTGGTCAACATCAAGTTTCTTACCAAATAACAACATTATTTATTTTCTAAATTTGTATAATGGTCTCAGATTTTTTTTAATTATGGTCATCATCTCTTGAAGTTTTAAAAAAAAATTCCAAAAATGATTCTTTATTTTATGTCATTTGTTGAGGAGAAAGAAAAGGTTGGGATGTGACATTTTGAACATGTGGCATTTTTTATATAAAAACAATATAGGCTTTTTAAAGTTGTGTTACATTCCGTTCAAGTTTTTTATAATATAGTATTGTTATAAGAATTTCTCCATTTCCTTGTACATCACTATTTTTTCAATTCTTTGTAGTTTCAATGATAATTATTTTTTTGTTAATTCACTACAAAAAATTCGCCTTTTAGCCACCCGTGAAACCGTGGCTAAATGGTCACCAAACTGTGGCTATCACGTATTAGCCACGGCCACTTAGCCACGGTCGGCTGCGTGCCCAACAGGGGCGTCGCCATGAAATTTGCCATGGTTTTAGCGTCCGTGGTAACATTCTTCTAGCCACGGTTTAGATTGTGTTTAGCCACGGTCTACCGATGGGTAAATTTGCCTACAACAAATCATGACTTACCCATATATTAGCCGTGGCTAGTTTAGGCGTTGGTAATTTGCTCATAACTTTCATACAAAATATGAACTAACAACGGTTCAACCGTGGCAAAAGTGTGTTTTTTTTTTAAAAAAACACAATAAATTCCCTGCTATATATCCCAATATCAATACACTAATTGATAGGCATTCACAGTGATCACATAATTATCACTTGATAAAATAAAATGATTTCCAAATGATTCACTGATCCAGTATACACAGAAAACTAGCTATTATAATAATGATCAAAGTTCCAACATTGTTCTACATATAGTCGCAAAAGATAAGAGCTTCAAACCTTGAATATTCATACAAAATACCACAAATACTAGAGTAATGAAAATACTAAAAGTTAAAAGAAATACCATATATATAGTTTGTTTTAAAATATACTAAAGGCTAAGAAGATTAGTTGAAAGTAGGCAACTCACTACCAAACTTAGCTTGTAAAAACCAATGAAGAGTTGTCAACTGATTCTCATTTTGCACAACCCGATTCTTAGTTCCCTCGAGCGTTTATTTGGTCGCCTCAAGCTGTTTTTTGGTCTCTTTATATCCCTTTTCTTTCAAGGTTTCTACATGTTTCTCTAGGTCTCCAACACGTTGATGAGACATACTACTAGAGCTACCAAG
>NW_006239671.1:67199-69221 GCF_000226075.1 Solanum tuberosum | reverse complement strand
TCCTTAAGTAACTCTAACCACCTCCTCTGTCTGAGATTAAGCTCTCTCTGAGTAAGCACATATTGAATGCTCTTGTGATCAGTGAATATGTCGACATGCATGTTTTATTAAAAAAAAGATATGTAAAAGGAAACTGACTGAGTTTTCGAAAAATCGATTAAACTTATGATTTAAAAGAAATAGAATTTTCAAAAGAACAGAGTTGCCACTTAATTTATAGTAAAAAATCAAGAAAAAATACAAGATTTTTCAAAAAGACTTTAAACAAAATAAAATCAATTGAAAAAGGGTTCGAGTTCAAATGTACATTTCGAGAAGGTGTTAGGCCCTCGGAATGCCCGCTAACTTGCGGTTGACCGACGATTTGACCAAAATGATTTTGACTAATTTTTAAATTTTAATTTAAGTAAAAGAATTCATTTATTTAACTAATTATTTGAAATTTTAACTAAGTAAATAACTCATTTATTTTAACTAATTTTTTAAATTTTTATTAGGTAAAAAAGAAAAAGAATAAAAAACTCATTTATTTTAACTTATCTATTTATTACTATTATTATTATTTTTATCGACATTATTTTTCATTAGTGTCATTTTAATTATCTTAAGGGGAAATGAACCAAAGGGAATTTTTTTCTAAAGGGGAATAATTAAGTATTAACAAGACTAATACTAAAATAAGAACAAAGTAATAAAATATGTATACCTTAGTTTGAAAAATAAAATGAAATGACCATTCTTGGAAATTTAATTAAATTAAACCGTAATATCAAAACAAGTAAGGTTAGTCAACACAATGATAAATAAACACAAGTGAGAAGAAAATGTCAAATTTTGGCCCTTTGCCCAAATTCAAATTCTTGGCCCAAACCTATCCTAAATTCTAAGAGTGGGCCTGCTGATGGGTTTCAGCCCATTTTTGCCCCTTTGTACACTTGAAATTCTGTGTATACATTTGGTGTATACCGCTGTATATAAGCCATGTTTTGACCCGTTTTCGTGTATATCAGACTGTATATGGAGTGTATACAGTCTATTTTGACCCCTGCAGCCTGCACTTCATTTTTTTGAACCTGTGTGTCGATATTTTTGCCATGTATATCAGTGTATACGGCTGTATACAGTGTATATTGGCCTGTACACCATTCCGTTTTTGACTTCCTTGCCCTGTAACTTTGATTTTCAGCCTTGTATATTACTTCGAGAAACCCGGCTAATACCCTCGCAACCCACAAAGAAACGAGAAGAAGAAATATGTATCTAAAGTATATATTATTATTATTATTATTATTATTCTTTTGGACGATTCTTACAGCTTTGGAAGAGTTTTTTTATACGATTTCTTGTCAATTTTCTCCCCCCAAATTTTCTTCTTCACTTTTCCCAAATCCGAAAATCCCCCTTTTACCAATGAACAGAAAGGATATTATATAGGGAGAAATTAGGGTAGATTTTGGGGGGAATTTCGAATTAAAAATTCGAATTCTTTCACTGATTCGGACAAGCACCTTTTCCTTGAGGTTTTGACTCATTCCGAAAGGGGAAAAGGGGGCAGAGCGCGTGCTAGCTGCTTCCTGCGGTGTTAGTACTAATCGAAAGGGACGTGAGGAGGAAGAAAAGTGTGCTGGAGTCGGATGGGTGTTGTTTGGGTGTTGTATCACTGCTTCTGTTTTACTGGGATGTTGCTGCTGTTCTGGAGCTACTATTGAAGTTAATTTGGATTAGGATTGGGCTGGGTTAGGGGATTAATTGGTTGGGTCGGTGGTGGGTTTCTTGTATTGTTGTATGTTTCTGGAAATTGCTGGAAAAATAAAGAGGGTGGGGTTGGTTATGCTGTACGTATGGCTGTTGCATCTGTATTGTATGTTGGCTGGAATTTTGTGTTGTGAACTGGGAATTGGGCTACTGGAAAGGGGTTGGATTTGGTCCAGAAAATGGTCTTTTAATTGGAATGTAAAAAGACCCAAAATAGAGTTGAATGAAATTGTTAGGCTTGTGACAAATGGGCTAGATTTTGCAAAT
>NW_006239671.1:66123-67099 GCF_000226075.1 Solanum tuberosum | reverse complement strand
GCAACAATCAACTCTAATATGAAATTACTTCTAACCTTTAATGTGGACAAGTAACGACTCATTTTTCACTTGTGAGATAGCTCCAACAAAACTTGAAGAAGAAATTAAATTGCCATTACCGAGAGTAGGAGTTGTGATATTCTCATTCACAACTTGGTCATCTAGTTGATCAAAATTTAAGGAAGTTGTGCTATTATTGTTAGCTTGTCGTCCTCGTAGGCTTTCTAACAATGATTGTGCTCTTACAACTAGAAAACCCAATAAAACTTAAAACAAGTAGTAACGTATTTGATCCCAGATAGGCACTGCTCTTTAATTTTTCAAATGTTGGACTTAAATTCATGTTCCTTATACAGAAACAAACAATAACTAGAACATGGTTTGAAATGCATAGAACAAAAAAAAGGAGATCTAATCCAGCAAAATTTCACACCTCTCAAGATTTATATATTAGTATATAGGTTATCGATTTATGGTAATAATTCCTCCAATGTATAATCTTATCTACAAAATTTGTGGTGAAAATATATCCATCAATCTTTCCAGAGGTGTGAGCATGATTTTTCCAACATAAATAAAGTAGGATGTATAACCTACCACTAAAATTTCTATTCTTTACAACAAGAAAACCCAATAAAAACACATCAAATTGCAGATTTCAAAAGCTCATAACTTCAATAAACAAAAACTTTATCCAAAACCCTACATTCAATTTTGAGTTTAAATACACTAGATTCCAAAGATTTGTTACTTGAACGAAGCAAACTTACCACATTACACAACTATTTGAAGCGGCTTTTGACAGAAATCGACTTTGAAGAAGAGAGTTGAATTTTGGGCAGAAATCGATTTAGATTTTGGGGGTTGGTTTTGGGTGAAGTGAGAGAAAAGAGAGTGAGTAGAGGGAAATAATAGAAAAAGAGGCAAATGAAAAAATAAAGGGAGGGAATGAAATTTTACCCGCCTATTTTAGCCA
>NW_006239671.1:42944-65632 GCF_000226075.1 Solanum tuberosum | reverse complement strand
TTTTTTGGGGGGGTTGTTGGGGGGGCTGGTTTGAGGGTAGGGACCAAATAAATTGATTTTTTCAACAATTTTTTTTTAAATTGGAAGTTGGAAGAGAGTTTGGAAAATGTTTTCCTTAAGTTTTGAAGGGAAGTCATTTTCCTTAAATTTGAAGAAAATGACTTGATTTGGAAAACATTTTCCAAAACATTTAATCCAACCAAACATGAGAAAATTGGAAAACATTTTTCGAAAATGTTTTCCTTCATACCAAACACACCCTAGATTCCAAAGATTTGTTACTTGAACGAAGCAAACTTACCACATTACACAACTATTTGAAGCGGCTTTTGACAGAAATCGACTTTGAAGAAGAGAGTTGAATTTTGGGCAGAAATCGATTTAGATTTTGGGGGTTGGTTTTGGGTGAAGTGAGAGAAAAGAGAGTGAGTAGAGGGAAATAATAGGAAAAGAGGCAAATGAAAAAATAAAAGGAGGGAATGAAATTTTACCCGCCTATTTTAGCCACAGATGTTTAGCCACAGTTCGTACTATGTAGAGAATTTTTTATTTTTTAGCTAATTTTGCCACAATTTTCACAACCGTGGCTAATAAATCGTGGCTAAAAGGCGATTTTTTGGTAGTGATTTCTTGTTATATCTCTTATTTCCTATATTTTTATTTGATTGTGCAATTAATATTGTAGAGTAACATGGATGATGAAAATGGCATGTGGTATCCAAATGGTGATGAATACCTCGCACTTAGAGATTTGTGGAATTGTTATGAAGAGTGGAGTGCATATGGTGTTGGTGCTCTCATTTATTTGAAAGATGATAATGAGAGTGTTCTTCAATATTATGCTCCTTACTTATCAGCGATTCAAATTTACATCGTCAAATCAACTTCCTCACTAATAAGGTATGAACGGAAATACATTTTTTATCTGTTTCCAAAGTAATCAAAATTACACAATCAAATTACCTTTTTTACCAATAAGGTATAAATGGAAATATATTTACTTTTCTTTTCCTGTTTATATTCAAGTAATGCAAATACAAAGGCTTATTTTCATAAAAACAGTCTAAAACTAGCTTTGTGCCTAATATCATCAATTTCTTCCTTTACTATATTTTGAAATTAGTCTTTTATTTTTAATCTTTAATTGTCTTATTTATTAGGCAGAATAGTTAGGGAGATAATTGTACTTATTTTAGTTTGTCAATTCTGTCTCTATGCTATGTGGAGTTTCATTCAAAACTAATAGTTTGGACATCTTTGACTGTTGACTTGACTTATATAATACTTATTTTACTAAGTAGGATAAAGTGTGTAATTACACACCCTTAAAAGTGAATTAATACAATAATTTACATTTAAAAAAAAAACATTAAAATCCTAAGGAGAAAAATAACAATAAGAAAGAAAAAGGAATGAAAAAAAATCGTCAACTTTCATTTGTCCCTTCACCAAAATACCCCAAGCCAAAATATAGAAAAGAGAAAAATGTAACTATCTAATTGATTTTCTCTTTCTCCTCTCTGCATTTTCTATCTTTTATTTTTATTATTTTTCACTAACATTAAATTATCACATCATAAGGAGATTAATAGCAAAGTACCCAAAGCTTTTTTATAACAAAAAATACCTGAAATTAAACAAACAAAAACATTCAAAAAAATTCGAAGGTGGAAGAACATATAAAAAGGAGTGGAAGTAGATTTATTTGGTAACTTGTGAGAGTATTATTGTTCATAGTGAAGTAGCCTTGAAAGAGGTTGAATTTTTAAAAAAGGAGGAGCAACCAAGAGAGCTTCTTTGTATCCTCTTTCACTTCACTTTTTATTTTCTCTTTAAGAAGATAAAATATATAATAAGAACTTTTGATAGATAGAATATAAAGTATATTCACTTTTTCTTGGAGATATGTGATGATTTGGTTGTTGATACTACTAACTTCACTCTTCAACAATGAATGACATTTGTACACAATTTGTTAATCATGAAAACTTTAATATAGCTTCATAAGATGTTGAATGCAAATCTAGAGATCATGTGTTTCAACAAATTCTTCCTTTTTGATGATATCAAACTCATAGCAACTTCATATGTACTCTTGTAGCATCTTCAATATTCATAAGATCTTGATGCCCCTCTTCTCACTTGATGATAGCTTCTATGTTGACAATCTTCTTTTTTTAAAACAAAGTTCTTTGTTGTTTCAACACTTTTGGTTGGGAACAAGTTATCCCAGGATTAATTATCCTGTGATTAGTTATCCTGGGATAACTTATCCCACCATGTATATGGGATAACTCATCCATCACTGTGATATAAATGGTGGGATAAGTTATCCAAACAAGACACCAAAATTTTATCACATGACTATTTATTTTTATCCCTCGCACCAAACGACCCCTTACAATTTCATGTCGATATATACAACAAACTTACTTCACATGATTTGTAAACTTATAGTAGTTCACCTCGATCTCTAAAAGGTTTATAAGATTCTTGAGTTTATAGACATTAACAACTTTAGCCTCTTTCAATTTGTACAAATAGCTAGGCTTACATAATAAACAAGAGTTGTGATCTTACTTAATCAGCTACATGACTAACCTTTCCTTCATTTGTAGTTTGTTAAATAGCTAGGTTAGATAACCTAATCATAATCATATGTCTCTTCAAATATATATTCTCCCTTATGTTTCTTATCAAAAATATTCTTCAACTTCCACACAATAAGAATGTTCTTAAAAACTTTATCCATTTGGCTTTATTAAAAATAGTAGTGCTAGGTAAAGGTCTTTTGTGAGCATGTCAATGTACGTTTTCTACTCAAGAATTCATCAAGCCTAATTAGAAAATGTTTAGACAGGTCCTTTTAATTCATAAAGACCATATCAAGTAGAAATTACATTTACTTGTACCCAGAGGCGGACCCACCCCTATAGATGAGCGTGCATGAGCACCTGTTAACTTCGAAAAAAAATCATGTGTATATGTATATCTATCTTGAGAAACTGATAGAAATTAGAATATAATTAACAGGGCACAAATAAGGAACATAGAAGTGTCATTGTGCTATTGGTAAAAGCTTGAGGAACCACCCGCGAGACCTGGGTTTGAATCCAGCTTGAGCGCTATTTCACTAAGATAATATTGGTGCACCCGAAGTTTTCAAATCCTGAGTTCGCTGCTTCTAGTTGTGCCACTGTTATGGTCAAATTTAGTTCTCTTTATTAAGAAAGAAGAGTTTCTAAACTTTGTTCCCTTGTCTCTCTTCAAAGAAATTATTGATATCTTTTTAATTCCTTCTTTCCTCCTTACAATGTTTCTTTTCTGCTTTATACTTTATTGTGTTTAGTTCCTCTTGTATCACCATTTTATTCTCATACAATTCTATTTAATTTCTTTAGTAAGAGTGTACCAATTTAAATATATAGACTTTTGAAAAAATTGATGATCCTGTTATGTGTTCTGTAGAAACTCATCTTCTGGAGATCATGATGTGGATTTCGAGACGGAATCTTGGAGTGATGCAAGTGAGAACAGCGAGAAGTTGTCGAGAACTATAAGTAACAACTCCATTTCTGCAGATTCATGTTTTGAGTGGGATGGTTCAAGAGACCGCCTTGGCTATCTCTATTTCCACTATTCTGAGACATGCTCTCCTTTTTGGAGAATTCCCTTTTCAGATAAGGTACACACATTATATTACTCTTGAAATGTCACATCTAATATGTAAATTTTTTTTATTTTTGACGTAACGTTATGGGCTACATTATATTGCAAGTAACAATTAAGTTGAATAGACTTTACTTGTATGCACAACACCAAAAGTTGAGACCAGTGAACCCTGTTGTGTTTTCCCTTAGGTATTTGAACTGTTTCTAAGTCACTATGTTTCATAAAGTAACTAATGTCACGGACTTAGAGTCTCACTAAAGCTCTGTGTGGCACATGACACTAAGGACTCATTGAATCCATAGAAAATCCTTCTTCATTGCTACATTCAACAATTTCTTCAGTATAATAACTTTGTTCCATAAGTAGAGATTGATCACATCGAGTCTACTAACTATATTAGGTAGTATAACATGCAATAGATCTATAATTCTTGACTTTAGTAGGAGAGGGGACTTTACCAAATCGGTGCCTCAATTTGAATAACCTCGGGCAAGGATTATGAAACATTCACTTCAATCGGAATTCTTGTATATGAGATTTTCTCAAAGTTGATTGTAAAGCAATTTGTGTATAAAGGTCTCCCTACTGCACTAGCCACTTTGATTCGAGGTTCAGTGGACCAATACCTCATAGGCAACCCAAGTAACTTCACCCATAGTGGGATTAGACAATGTCTTGATCAAAATCAAAATCAAGCTCCCATTGTTTGAGTATGATAGGCTTATTGTTATAGTAATATGGTCCATATTTAAGTACCTTTTCCTTAAGTATCCATATTTTGTTAGTCATTTCCTTGTAGGAAAAGGTTTACGACTCTATACATAGAGACCCGTTCCTTCCAACTTAATCAACAGTCACAATATAGTCCTAGGGGCTTTGAGAGTTTTGTATAGGGGGAGAAACGGTGAGACACAAATGTTATGTTAACACTTGTGTGGACCTCTTTTTATTCCGAGTGAATTGTGTGAGGTTACTTCTTCGATAATTTGTACTCTCATATTTATATAGTGAATTGCTCATCTCTTCATGTGGACGTAAATCGGTTGACCAAACCGTGTTAAATGTTTGTATCTCTTTTGGTATATTTCTCATTTCTCATTTCTCTTCTAACTCATAGACTTTTGAGGTTTGTTTGGTTAGCTTTCGCATGACACCGAATTATTTTGATCAATAGTATATATCATTTCACATCTTTTTATGAAGCTAATATTTGTTTGGGTTTGCTATAGAGCACTGAATTGTCTGCTGCAAGTTGGATGGTTGTTGCTTGGTACATATATATATAAATCTTCTTAGTCTTTATGTTTTTTTCCTTTGATAACTCTAGTTAAAGATGTTACAGAAATGCTTTCTTTCTCTTATGTTTAGTCAGTTTATTTTACATATCTAAGTTATTTGCTTTACATCATATTATTAGGTATCCAATATACCATGTTCCAATGAAAGCAATTACTAAAAATGTTTCTGCAAGCTTTCTTACCTACCATACATTGTTATCAACTTTCCAAGGTATGTATTTTAAACTCGCTATATTTGATTTAAGTTATACACACTGACAATGTAAGAATTTTTCGGTATCACTCTGCCCTACTTGACTGAGTGATGTGCCTTTTGTTTTCAGATGTTGCAGAAGAGAAACCCGATGGAGAAAGTGGAATTCATCTTAGTCCATTCGGTTTAGCTGCATACAAGATGCAAAATGATGTATGGCTAAACACTCATACAGAAAAGGACTATGAAAAACTATGTGATCTTCAAAATGCTGTAGATTCAGGGCTGAAGCAGCTTTCTTATAGTCACCATGACTTCAATTTCTTCACCGCGCATTCTAACATGGAGCGTGGAGGTTACTCATTATGAACTCATTCACAGCCTCCGCCATCATTCTTGTTATGTTTTTTAGATGGTTTTCTCCAAGAAACTGATGTACACTCTTTCAATTCATTTGATGGGGGAAAATTGTTAGATGGTTTGAGATATATTTTCCTTTGTGATTTGGGAGGAATTCAGTTTTGTACCAAAACCGTTGTAGAGCTTTGTAAACATCTCATGTAGCTCTATATTTCAACAAGTAGTAAAATTTTGGCCTAGGCTTTGGGCATTTGGTTAACTTACTGCATGGTTGCTATCAGTGCTATCTCTTGCCACAGGTTTCATCATGTGGATGTTCAAACCACAACAAAATTAAGTCCAAGTTGTATAGGCTTCAATCTTCTTCTTTTTTACAACCTAGAAACTCTGGAGTGTCAGGGTTCGAAACTCGGACGAATAATGAGTTCTTACCTCTAGTCATCTCCACTTACATACTTGGCGTTTATCTATAGCGACTGGCATGGTATGACGCCATAATGTGTGTCTAAATCACACGTCACGTGATGTGCTCTAATCATTATATCAAAGCCAACCTTGTGGTTGTTTATAGTTCAATCTTATTTACAAAAAATAATTCCCACTTAGAAGTTTTGGTTGCCAAAAGTCGACCTAGATACATATAATATCTCATCTTAACCTCATCACGTAGTCCCCATCCTCACCACCCCACGCCTCTATCACTACCCCACCTCTCATAGTGAAAAAAGGTAGCCTAATCACTAAACTCTTGCTATATGTAGGGTCCAAAAAAGTGTTAGACCACAAGGGTCAATTGTACGCAGTCTTACCCTACATTTCTATGTAAGGCTATTTCCACGGCTCAAATTTGTGACCTCCTAGTTACATGGCAGAAACTTTACTAGTTATATCAAGGCGAGCTACCAAAGTAGCATTACAATTCTACTTCACCTTCCATCTCTCATCTACCTTTCATATCTACCAAACTAGCATTACAATCCAACAAAGTTTGGAGTTCAATTGATAGTATCGTCAATCAGAACTAAAACAAAGGGATAAAGAAAGTACCAACATTCCAATCCCAACAAAGAAAAAAAATTCAAGAGGACTCAAATTCAAAGAGAAAATTATAATTGAGAAGGAGGTAGAAATTACCACACAAAGCAGCCCAAAAAAAAGTAACACAAGTATAAGAAAAATCAGATAATAACAAAACAATACACAAAGAATCAACAAATAATCAGAGAAATTAAAGGCTACCGGGGTGAAACTACTAATATTTTGTGCAAAGAATATATGGTTGGGTAAAAAGGGAATCCAAAAGGGTTTATAAAAAGAGCACTCAAATCAAATTACATAGAAACACAATTTTCGCCCAAATAAATTGGGTCATATCAGATACTACAAAATTTAAAAAAGATTCAAGGGGTTTGAGATTTGGGTTTAGAAATAGAAAAAGGAGGCAAACACAACTCAATTGGGTCTGATCTGAGTATCTACAAACAAATCAAGGATGGTTAATTGGGAAGGAAGTTAGCAGAGTAGTTGTTGAATGAAATGGAGAAGGGAATGTGTTGGAATGTATGCGTCCCCTAGTTACGATAGGACCAAGTTCTTAGCACAATTAAGATTAACAGAAGATAAGTACTGAAAGTAAAGATAGAACATGCAATTTTATGTGGAAACCTCCTTGCTAAAGGGAGTAAAACCACGACCTGTCTCACAGGGTTTTCAAACTGCTTTTACTAAACTTCACAAGCCAAAGTAAAACCCAGTTTACAACACACGAGATTAACCACCTAATCTCTATTTTGAGTAATACACTACCACTCAATGAGCCTAAGCAATGCTTGCATTACCCACTATACTAACTCAACTGATTAATATAGACTTTAGCGTAAGACACGAAGTTGCCCTCAACTAAGTTCTTACAAGGATTCACCCAAGTTTGAAACTTTTCTAACACAAGCAAAATGAATCCTACAATATAAGCACAAATACAAGCAATCAAAGTAACAGCTGGTTCAGGAAGCAATTGAACAGTCTATGAGGTCCCTTGCTGTTTTTGAAGCTTGAATATCTCTCTTTGCATGAATGAGTGATTTATTGTTTGTCATATTGAATATATCAAACATCAAGAGTTAATACCCATCGGACAAACAACCTCGTCTCTTTTGATTGGTGTGGTACATTGACGACCTCACCAACTTCTGTCGCGAACAACTTTCCAACTTATAACACATGGGCCTAGACGAGCATACTCTACAGAGGATCGTGTCCCTGCATTTGTGAGGAGATCATCAAAACATCTAGGAGCATTAAGACTTATCATTTTCGCCCTTTTTGAAGATGACAAACAACCTACAAGTAGCCTCACATGAGTTAATCATTCATTCAGAAAAAAAAAACATTAGTTCCCCCTATCAGTAGTATTCCCATCCATAAGCAGTTCCCCCCAACTATAGTATTCCATCCATGTCTCCTCTTTTCTCTTCTTAATTTCACAAGCAGTTACAATAAAATTCACCCTTTTGACATCATTGAAAAGGAGTAGTAGTAAACATAAGCTAGCTGCATGCAAAGCGTTAGGAAACTCTAGGCCATGGGCCACACATTACATGCACAAGTAAGCAGAAAAAGAGAAGATAAAAACATACTAGACAGGGCACAACAAGAAATATCATTAGATCACAGAGCTAACCACATAAGTCAGTCAATGCAGTACACTTTGTAACTTGGCCACTAGAGTTAGAAGGAAAGACTGGATGACATGGGGACATGACTCATTTAGGACGGAGGGGGAGTGAGGTATTTCATCAACAAAGTCATTCACTCATTTGCATCAACATGAGCTTGAATGATTTTCTTGTTGAGAACTTTGACTTCCTCACTGGGTAAGGCATTTGTCTTCAGCAACTGCTCATTCTCAACTCTCAACTTTTCGACTCTTTCTCATCCACAGTATTAGTACCAGGTCCCTTGGAGATAGCCCTCTGCAACTGAGCCTTAAGTTGTGCAATCTCAACCTCCTTATCATTTAGGATTACTATAAGGTTAGTTAGCTCTCATTTGAGAGAGGCTTGCTGCTTTAGAAGATCTGACACTTGAGACCTACCCTTTGCCTTTCCCTCAACACATTCACACTCCAAGAGAGTGACAACAGTAAACATCTGCTTAACAATACTAGGTACTCTTCGTCCAAGAGGCACTTCAAAATGTCTGAACACATGGTTTAGCAAATAGCTAGAAGGAATGCCATGTTTGGCTACCTTCCAAGTCATCACCCTGTGCATATGTTCAAGCATTATAGCAGGAAGATTGATTTCCTCAAGTTAATCCAGTTTCTCCATGAGAAACAGATCAACAGCAGATGCTACAGTTCTCTTCTCTGTCCTTGGTACCAATACCTTATTGATGAACTCAAACATTAAATAGTACTCCTCTTTGAGAAAATTTTTAGGAAGACTTGCTCGTTTGATGTCCCCACACTTTATGGCCTGTTTAGTAAACTCACTGAAAGGTTTGCAGCCTTCGATTGACCGGATCCCTTTCACAGGAACACCCAAAATAATTCCCAGAGTTTCCTCATCCACACATATCTCAACCTTTTTAACAGTAGTCCTAACCCGCCCCCATCACTCAGCAACTCAATCTTATAGAAGAATTCACGCACATATGGTTCATGCAAGTATAGTGCTGGGGCTTCAAATAGGTGATTCCAACTTTGTAGGGAGATAGAATAAAAAAAAGTGGACATACCGAATTCTGTGAGGATTTCAGGGTCGAACACTCTGCCATTCAGCACCTTTTGGTTTTCCATTTATGCTATACGTTCTTCCTTGATCATCACCTTTTCTTCAACTGGCTTTTGAACACGAGGACCTGGTCCCTTGATGGGTTTTGGTTTCACGGTGGCCTTTTTACTCACACTCTCCTTCTTCACAAGAGATTTTTTCATTGATTTGTGACCCCTTTTAGATTTAACCCTCTCAATCTCTGCTTCCTTCCTTCGTTTAGCCACATTTATAAAGATGTCATCAGATTCAGTCTCACTAGACCCTACATGCAGAGGTGTTGAGGTAGGTTCCTCAGGCATAATACCATCCCTTCTTCTATTCCTGTTTCTTTTCGTTTGAATTTCATTTGCTGCTATGGCACGTCCCATAATATTTTGCATCTCTCCTCTAGTGGCATATCTTTTCTTGTCCCCTTTTGTGTGAGACTCTACCATCTTCCCTTTGCCCTTTATTTTTATTTCATGTTCACACTCAACAGGTTCATTGTCAAGTTTAGTTTCAGGAACAACATCAACTCATTCTAGATATGGGACAACTATTGTTGAGGCATTAGCACCTCGAATCCCTTTCCTATGCCATACCAAGGGAGATTCTTCCTCAGCCTCTTCCTCACTATCAACATTAAAAGACTTAGGAGTTTAGTCGAATATGGATTGAGTACTGTGAGGGACCTATTCCGGCGATCTCAACTCTTGTTCCAACAGTGTTGGTTGAATATCTCTTCTAAGGGAGGCCAAATTTTGTACGACCACCAATTCCTCTGCTGCTGCTAGAATATTGGACTTTGGACCCTTTCCCACAGGCAAATTTCCTTCGAATAGTCGCCCAGACATGGCAGAAGACATATCCCTAGAGGCCAGTTCTACTTCTTCAATGGAGAGTTCGATACTGGGCTTTACAACTGACTAGGCCTCGAAATTTAGGGATTTGTCACCAGATAGAACTAAAGTAGGAGAACAAGGTAAGATTTCCCCAAATTGGAGTGCAGGAGACACCACCACTACAGTGTGGGGTGTGTTAGATTTGCCAGTCTCACCAACACCACTGACTGGTGTGGAAGGAGATTCTTCGGGGGGAGGAATGGAGAAATTGAATGAACTGGGATTTTCAATTTCTTGGGAGACAGGAAGTTTTGAGGATGAAGAGGAGTTAGTCATTTTGTACCCTTTTTTTATGCGAGAGAAGAAAAGACTTAAGAAGAAAATAGTGAATTCAAAGAAGGATTAGAAAGAGATTATGATGTTTGAATTCACCGAGGAGACTGTATTTAAAAAGGGTATCGGGTCCCTGCGACGCTTGGATTTAAAGTGAAAAGACATCTGAAACTGACACAATGAATGGGGTAGGGACACGTGGCAGTGACCGTTGACCATTGACAGAAAATTGTGTAGCATAAGTGATACTAACCTTTGGGGGACCTGGTCCTTGCATGTAAATAGCCCTGCCTGTATAATTAGATATTCCCTCCAGCCAATATGTCATGAGTGTGTACCTGCAGTAAGGTACCAGATGTAAATTTTCAAACGATAAGCAATACAATTTGCATAGATACCTGCCCTCCTTAACATATTCAGAGAGATGTTTCATGAAAGCATGTTATGAAATCAGGTGAGTTTGTGCATCCCCAACTTCAGTCTGTTCTTGACAAAGTTCTTTTTACTCAATGGCTTTGTAAAGATATCGGCCACCTGTTCTTCCGTCTTGCAAAATCTCATCGCCACATTTTTCTTCTCAACATTATCCCTTAGAAAGTGATGCCTCATATCTATGTGTTTAGTCCTCTTATGCTGAACATGGTTTTTGTCCATGTTCATTGCATTTGTGTTGTCATATATGAGGGGAATAATGTCTGTGAGAACACCAAAGTCTTCGAGTTATTGCTTAATCCATAAGAGTTGAGCACAACATGATGCAGCAGCCACATATTCTGCTTTTGTTGTAGACAATGCTACTGAATTTTGCTTCTTGGTGCCCAATGAAATCAATGATGACCTTAGGAAATGTGCCATGCCCGAAGTGCTCTTTCGATCAACAAGAAAACCTGCATAGTCAGCATCAGCATAATCAGTTAGATCAAATGAGTCAGCAGAAGGGTAGAGGACCAGGTCCTATGTTCCCTTCAAGTATCTCAGTATTCATTTAGCTGCCTTTAAGTGTGATTCTTTTGGTGCTGGTTGGACACATCCCTACACTGAATACTATGTCAGGCCTGCTTGCAGTGAGGTACATAAGTGACTCAATGATTCCCTTGTACATGGTCTGATTAACATCAACCCCTTCTTCATTGATGTCAAGTTTGACACTTGTGCTCATGCAGTATCAAGAACTTTTGCCTCAAGCATGTGAAACTTTTTGAGCAGTTCTTTTATGTACTTCTCTTGGCATATTGATGTACCTTGAGAAGACTGGTTGATCTGCAACCGCAAGAAAAATGTAAGCTCCCCCATCAGGCTCATTTCAAATTCACTACTCATTAAATCAGCAAACTATTTGCACAGTGAATCTGAAGTAGCTCCAAAGATGATGTCATCTACATATACCTGCACAATCAACAGCTCCTTACCTCTAGATTTTAGGAACATAGTATTATCAATTTTACCTCTTTTGAACCCGTTTGCAAGTAGGAATTTTGATAGGCGTTCATACCAAGCTCTGGGAGCTTGCTTCAGACCATACAGAGCTTTGTCCAGTTTCAGCACATGGTTTGGGAAATCAACATCTTCAAAACTTGGATGTTGCTTGACATATACCTCCTTCTTCAAATACCCATTCAAGAACGCACTCTTGACGTCCATTTGAAACAGTTTAAACTCCATGTAGGCAGCAAAGCCTATCAAGATTCTAATGGCTTCCATTCTGGCTACAGGAGCAAAAGTCTCATCGTAGTCGATCCCTTCCTCTTGATTGTATCCTTGAACCACAAGTCTTGACTTATTTCTGGTGATGACCCCGTGCTCATCAAGTTTGTTTCTAAAGACCCATCTAGTCCCGATGGTAGTTCTGTTGAGAGGTATGGGGACCAGGTGCCACACCTTGTTTCTTTCAAACTGATGTAGTTATTCCTGCATTGATGTTACCCAATCAGCATCTTGTAGAGCTTCCTTGACATTCTTGGGCTCAATTGTGGATATGAAGGCTGAATATGCAACTAGATTTCTTGTTATAGATCTAGTTTGTATTCCAAATTCAAGTGGAGAAATAAGATTATCCAACGAATGTGAAGATTGATGTTTCCATCCGGACTTCCTAGTTATTTCTTCTTCAATATCAACTGTAGATTCATCTTCTTCAAGCTCTGGGTTCTGAGACATTTCCTCCTGAGCTGCACCGGAGGGACCAGGTTCATTTATGAGTTCTGCACCTTTTCCTTCTTTTGAACCTTGTGTGCTTTCAGGAGATTGAATTACTTTGTCTTGTTGACCCTTCATCAGTTCCTCCAATTCAATGTCTTATTTGTGTTCATCCTTGTTCTTATCATTAGATTCATCAAATATCACGTGCATACTTCTTCAACACACGGAGTTCTTTTATTGAAGATTCTGTATGCTTTGCTGGTGGAGGAGTACCCAACAAACACTCCTTAATCACTCCTGGCATCAAACTTGCTAAGATCATCTTTTCCATTATTCAATTCAAAGCATTTACAACCAAAAGGTTTCAGATGAGCAATTGAAGGTTTCTTGTCATTTAGCAACTCGTAAGGAGTCTTCTTGATCACAAACCTGATGAGACACATGTTTGTAACATAGCAAGCCGTGTTGACTGCTTCTGCCCAAAAATTCATTGCAAGCGCTGAGTAAATCACATAGTTCTAGTAATGTCCACCAAGGTCCTGTTCTTTCTTTCCATAACTCCATTTTGCTGAGGAGTTCTTCGTGCAGAAAAAATATGATAGATTCCATTTTCAGCACAAAAGCCTTCAATTTGAGAGTTTTCAAACTCTGTACCATGATCTGATCTGATACTTGCTATCTTGCAGTTTACCTTTAGTTGAATTGCTTTGGCAAATGTAATCAGTAGTCCAGATATCTCGTCCTTAGTCCACAAAAACATGTTCAAGGTGAACCTGGAGAAATCATCAACAATTACCAGAATGTATCTCTTACCTCCTCTGCTTTGAATTCTGACAGGTCCACATAGATCCATGTGGAGAAGTTCCAGAAGTCTGGTTATGCTCAAACCTTTCTTGGTTTTGAAGGATGATCTTGTTTGTTTCCCCCTTACATAGGCCTCATAGACTTTGTTGTTTGAAAACTTCTGTTTTGGCAGTCCACGAACCAGGTCCCCTGCAAAAAGCTTGTTTAGTAAGGATGAACTCACATGTCCCAATCGCCTGGGATTTGCATTGTCAGTTTGAGCAGTTAGACATTAGAGGTTATCCCCTTCTACCGAGTCAAGATTTTCAACATACATATTTTTTACTCTTTTGGCAGACATAACAACTTTGTTAGTTACACAATTAGTAACTAAACACCTGTCAGACAAGAATTTAACTTCATTTCCCTTATCGCAAATTTGAGATACACTTAAGAGATTGTATTCCAAACTATTCACATAATGAACATTATCTGTGGAATGATATGCTATATTCCTATTTTCCTAATTCCAAGAATGAAACCCTTCTTCCCATCACCAAATGACACACCACTGCCTTGGTGTGCTTCCAAAGAGAGAAAGTTTTGAGTGTCTCCATTCATGTGCCTTGAGCATCCACTATCCATGTACCAGCACTGAATGCTTTCTCTCTTCTGCACAAGAATCACTTATTAGACTTAGGAACCCACTTGAGATGGAGTTCCCAAAAACTGTTAAAAGGCTTAATGAGAAACCTTTCTATCCATGGGGGCAAAGTGTTCTTGCTAAAATGGTATCTGGGACTAGGTACCTTTTTCTTTTCTACAGTACCTTTTCTCGATTTGAGAAACTTCTCCCGCCTTTCTTTTACTTCTTTTAGAATCTCACATTTTTCTTTCAGATGACCATTTCTTCCACAATGGGTACATAAAAGATTGTCAGAAACAACGACATATTTACTGTGAGGATTATAGGGAGGCTCTATCTGTCTACAACCTAAGCCTTTTTTGCTGTTGAACTTCTGATTTGCTAAGTTAGAGAGAATCTTAGACGAATCAGTCTATTTGAGGGAGTGGTTTAACTCTTCTTTGATCTTACATAGATCCTTCACTAATTGAGAGTTGCTTTCAAGGGAGGCAACTAACTTAGACTCAGAGGCCTTCAGTTTCTCTTCTAGCTCAACCTTAAAGTTACTAAGTTTTCGTTTCCCACCCTTAGAGGTACCAGGTTCCTCATTGGGCTACGAACTATCAATCTCTAGAATACTTATCCTAACACTCATTTCAGACATTTGAGAGTTAAGCGCTACGTTTTCATCTTTGCACGTACTCAGTTATTCACTTATCATCAAATTATCAAAAGTTAATTCATCGACTGATTCAATTAGTACAACAAAAAGTTTTCTCCATCTTTTAATGGAAAAAGTATCTAGGTCACTTTTGAGATAAAAAAAGGGTTACCTCATCTTGATTCTCCTCATCATCAGATTTTGCCATTAGTGAGAAAATGGAGTTGAATACAGTTTCATCATCTTTGACAGCCATCATCGAGACATCTTCATGACCGTCTTCCTCTTCCTCGGATTCGCTGGATCCATTTCCCCATACAACAAAGGCATCCTTCACTAGTTGGTCAGCATGAGCCTTTCTTTTGGCATGACTTAGGACCTGGTCCCTTCGTTGAGGTTTGAAGTGCTGAGTTTCCTGCTTCTGACTTGGACAATCCCTCATAAAATGACCAGGTTTTCCACATTTATGACAAAGATCATTTGCATTTGTTGAATAGCTGGCAGAGCATTTCTTTTGAAACCATCCATGCTTCTTGATTATCTTCTGGAACCTTCTAGTGATGTATGCCATCTCATCCTCCTCTTCAGTTCCATCATTCGAAGATATTTTCAAGGCCACTGACTTCTCCTTCTTTCCCTCTTTCATGGTTGACCCTTGTTGCCGATTTAGCTCGTAGGTTTGAAGGTTTCCAATCAAGTTATCCATGGTGAGTACCTTCAGATCTCTTGCTTCAGTAATAGTATTCACTTTTCTCTCCCATGACTTGGGAAGTACCCTGAGAATCTTTTGAACTTGTTTGCTTGGGTCAATTGATACGTCCAAACTTACACTTCAAATAAGAAGTGTAAACGGTCGTTGTCAATTTACAGAACTCAACTAGAGTTGAGGTCAATCCCACAGAGAATTTCTTTACAGATAAGGTTTTACTGTCACGTTTATTCGAATGTTGTTATTATCTCCTAAACAAATAACAACATAAAGTAAATTCGATTTGGTTGAAATGTTCTAATTACCAACAGTTGCCGTCAAAATCCAGAATTACGGTTAATAGACTATCTCATTGTAAAGTTAATTCAGTTAACTAAGAGAAACCAGGATTGTGTTCACCATAACATTAATTTTAGTGTTCCCCCGTAATTTGAGTTTCAGGCAAATCAATGTTTACAAAATCTTTGCGAGTTAAATTTATCTAATGCTTCTCAGCCTAATCAGATAATGACCACTCATGTTCTCTCGACCTTATAGTGTTACCAACATTGAACCTCGCTTGAAATGATATGGTGTTAAAGATCTTTTCTCTCGAACTCAAGCTTTAACTCCAATTTGTTAATTTAGTTCTGCTCTTTTTCTAACTGGTATTTTTCTCTCGAACAAATACAAGGTACAGACTTGTCTAATACGTGCACTCACTAGACTACAATGATATTGAAAGCTAAAAACTACAGGTTGTAAATACAGACTGCCTTTTACTCATTTTGCGGGATCACAACTAAAATACTATCATAGATCCCACAATCCAGTAGTGGTATTTAGCCACTCATGGTTTCACATAAACAACCAATATTTAGGGATGAAAGCCTATTGAAAAAGACTTACGAAATTAATTGGCAAATCAACAATCACTTTCATACGCTGATAATCTCAATCCGAATTCCCAACTGATAACAATAATCAACAATCCAAATATCGAAAGCTAAGAGGAATACTCTGTTCTTAGTAGTAAAACGTAAGACCATGAATAATGTTCCAAAAACGACCTAAAGTAATTCAAATAGAATGTTTAAAATGAGTCCTAGTCGAACTAGGACTGGAATGTTGGGTGGCTCTACGACCACTTCTACGGCCCGTAGAGGGCTTCACAGACCGTGAAGCCTTCCGTGAACTTCCCTTGGAACTTCCCAAAAATTTCCCTTCAAACTTGATCACTAGAAAATGTACCACGATAAGCACGATGATCCATAGTTAAGACCATGGCCCGTGAAGTGGTCTGTGGTCTTCACTTGGGTTTCAACTTTCTTCCACTCTACAATGCCTTCACTGGAAACTGCACCACGACAAGCATGACGGACCGTGGAGAGGACCATGGCCCGTGAAGTGGTCTGTGGTCTTCACTTGGGTTTTTTCTGCTCTTCATCTTCTCAAGGCCCAGCACTGCGTCACTTTCACGAGCTCAACTATGGACCTTAATGAAGTTAACGGTCCGTGAAGTTGGCGTGAACTTCACTTGATCAACATCAGTTCTGCTTCTTTTTTTAGTTTTCTATACAACCCAGATTATGCTTACACATTTAGCAAACCCATCACATAATCCATAATTTCACTTAATTCCAGTATTAGTTCATAGTTATTAAGTATCAAATGTGCCACAATTTCGTGGCACATCGTCAATAGGCTCACCAAGACATCTTAGTTCGTTGGTTATGGAAGTGAATATTGTATTCATGTCGTGGATAGTTTCGCCTTCCCTCATACAGAAATTCTCATACTGAGTCCTTAGCATATCTACCTTAGACTCATTTACTTGTGTCGTTCCTTCATGAGCTGTTTTGAGACAATCCCAAATTTCTTTAGCTATCTCGCACACAGAGATTATGTTGTACTCATCTGGACCGATTCCACACACCAGTACCTTCTTTGCTTTGTAGTTTTTGTCTATCTTCTTCCTGTCAGCTTCATTGTGTTCCCTTCTGGTTTTGGGAATCACCTTGGTAAGTTCTCCATCTACTACGTCCTTGGTGGGAATGTAAGGTCCATCAAGAATCACATCCCATAGCTCAGTATCTTTAACATTGATGTAATCATGCATGCACGTCATTGATGAGTCCACAAATTAGACTCATTTAGGGCTATATGTTGATAGAATTAGTGTCCTCAAATGCATATTTTATCTCAATAACTGATAAAAACCCTTAAGTTTCAGGTATTTGGAGTTTGAGGAAAAGCATGGACACTACTTAGCAAAATAGGAACAAAGGCAGCTGCAAGAATGAAGAAATAAAGATCTGAGAATCGCCAAACCCATTCAGTGAATCGCCAAAAGGTCTTATCCTCGCCTTTTGTTCCAGTGTGCTGAGCCCTGAAAGAAAGGATCAAATCGGCAGTGAAAAGAAGCAGTCGGCGCGTCACCGAGCAGTTCCGTGAAGTAATACTATGTCGCCCAATGATCCAAAACACGACAATGCTGAAGAATAGAGAAAGACGACGATGAAACCTACCAAAGAGTGGATCGCTGAGTTGATCGGTGATCTCAACTAACGACGCTGAATGATCTACTACAACACAGATTTTTGAAAACTATAAATACTCGTTGAGAGTTGTAGCTTAATATCAGATTTTTAATATAGAATTTTTAACATAGACTTTTGAGTTCTAAGTTTGGAGAGGGTTTTGAAGAACTTGAAGATTCAAAGGGTTTTAACTCCAAGAATTTGGACTTGGGTCTTGTGGATTCTTCATTCTTTACTTGTTTTGAGACTTAAATCTTCATACCCATTTGAATGCAAACTCATTTTGGTATAAATTTCTATCTCTTTTACTTGTCTAGCTAAAACCCAAATTCTTGGGGTGTGATTTTGTGAATATGGGTTAGATTATCTGTTGGGTCTTGCTTGTTGATGGTTTATATGTTATGTAAATGTGATTTCGTTTTGTAGTTGTGGTGGAACTTAATGAAATTGTAGTTACAAATACGATTTCACCTTTGTGTTTTCGGCTTGCTCGAGAGAGAGGTCGTAAAACTAAGACTACTAAATTGATGGCCGGTGGGATTGGGTCGACATGAGGTTCAGCTAGAGAGAGTGAACCCTAGTCCTTCTCCCACACACTCAGCTCGAGAGAGTGAGTGGACTAAGACAGAGGCTATTCTTCATGCGGCAAGTGAGTGTCCGAGAGGAACCCATTCGATTCGGGGTAAGTTGCTCGAGAGAGAGAATTTACCCCCACTATAGTCTAGCTTAGTCACAAATATTCAACGGATTTATTATCAAAAGCATGTACCCAATAGTTCAGTTTATCCTGTATTCCTATCACATCCCAATAATCCCATCTCCTTGATTAGTACTTCTTGCATTTTTGCTGTTTTTGCTTATTTGTCACAAACCCCCATTGATAATTGATGCTTGCGTCACCCTTAGATTTAACATGTTTATATTTGATAATGTTTTTAGCTATGACTAATTAGAACTTAATTTTATTTTTCTATTAATTCTCAAGCCCACTCCCTTGGGACTCGACCCCAACTCTTGGTTGGGTTACTATACTATTGTGCGATCATAGACACTTGCATTGAAAGTTGTGTCTTGATTACGCAAACATCAGTCTTCCACCACCCGTAAAATTGTTCGTTGAAACGCGGTGGTCTAGTGGTGGACTGACCTTCTTCTAGGCTAAGTGGAGCAGTCATTCCTTCAGGATCTTTTTTCTTTCTTTGAGTTACCCAAATAGAAAAGTCAAGCTCTGATACCACTTGTTGGAATGTATGCGTCCCCTAGTTACGATAGGAACATGTCCTTAGCACAATTAAGATTAATAGAAGATAAGTACTGAAAGTAAAGATAGCACACACAACTTTACGTGGAAACCTCCTCGCTCAAGGGAGTAAAACCACGACCTATCTCACAGGGTTTTCAAACTGCTTTTACCAAACTTCACAAGCCAAAGTAAAACTCAGTTTACAACACACACGAGATTAACTTCCTAATCTCTATTTTACGTAATACACTATTACTCAATGAGCCTAATCAATGTCTGCATTGCCCACTATACTAACCCAACTGATTAATATAGACTTTAGCGTAAGACACGAAGTTGCCCTCAACTAAGTTCTTACAATGATTCGCCCAAGTTTGAAACGTCTAACACAAGCGAAACGAATCCTACAATATAAGCACAAATATAAGCAATCAAAGTAACAACTAGTTCAGGAAGCAATTGGACAGTCTATGAGGTCCCTTGCTGTTTTTGAAGCTTGAATATCTCTCTTTGCATGAATGAGTGATTTGTTATTTGTCATGTTGACTATATCAAACATCAAGAGTTAATACCCATTGGACAAACAACCTCGTCCCTTCTGATTGGTGTGGTGCACTGAAGACCTCACCAACTTCTGACGCGGACAACTTTCCAGCTGTATAGCACATGGGCCTGAACGAGCATACTTTGCAGAGGACCAGGTCCTGCATTTGTGAAGAGATCATCAAAACATCTAGGAGAATTAAGACTTATCAGAATGCTGCTTACTGGGTCTTGAAGAAATGGCTTTGCGTCATCTTTTGCGGGTTTGAAAGCGGGTTTTGTCATCTTCTTTACTTCGCTTTTGCCCTTCTTGTTAGATTCTTCGCCTCCCTTCATAGACCTTTTACTCCAGAAAATTAAATGAAAGGTGTCAATTAAGTCTTGGTTTTGTGTTTGGTGACACTTTGACCAAGAATCTGGGACTGAATTAACATTTTCAAAACTTTCTAATCTTTTATATACAAAAAAACACTTCATTTTTCAAATTTTATAATTCTATCCAAACCATTGAATTTTATCTTCTTCTTCTCCCAACGTTCTCTCTTCTCTTCTTTTTCTTCCTTAGAAAATCCAACTATCAAAACAAATATTCTCCTAATTATCTTATTTTCCTCCTCATCTCCGGTCGTGACTCTCTCCTCTTTCTGAACTGAAGATCATGTTCGACCTAAAATGGGTAAGTCATTTTTTGAAATTTTTTATAATTATCGAACAATACATTCTTGATACTAAGTTTTTTCTTGGGTTAATGAACAATAAATCGTTCTATAGATGTGAAAATTGAACAATGGTGTAATGGTACCTATTATTTATTGTTTTTGAAAGAAAATCAACAAACTCAAAAAAGCCCTAATTTTGAGGAAATGTATATGTATTGTTAACATTCAGTGAAAAGTCATTTTTTTGTTTTTCTTTTTGTGACCATTTTGTTCATATTATTTTAGAAATATAGTCTTGTTCAGTTGGAGTAAATATATATTATTTGTTGAAATATGTGTCGTATGTCGCTACATTTTAGTGATATGTTGGTACATATTTCAACAGAGTTGTCATATGTTGGAACATATCACCTATGTGTTAGGGCAACAAAATGGTCATCTGTAGTAATAGAAGATTCATCTGTGGCAATAGATGATTCATCTATGGCCACAGAAGATTCATCTATGGCCACAGAAGATTCATCTGTGGCAACATAAGACACTACAACATTTTAGGGCTACGGCCACCCTAGAAAAGTGTTGTCTAAACTAGCAAAAAGTGTGCCCTTTGATAAAAGGCTACACTTTTTGACTTTCGACAACACTTTTCTGGGGGTAGCCTAAAGAGGTGTAACCTTTGACTTTAGACAACACTTTTCAAGTGTTGTCGTATTAGCTACGCTTAAAAGCGTAGCCTAAAAGGCAAAAAGGCCACGTTTTGCAGCTACGCTTAAAAGTGTTGCCTTGTTAGCTACACGTTCAAGCGTAGCCTAAAAGGCCAAAAGGCCACGCTTTGCAGCTATATTTAAAAGTGTTGCCTTATCAGCTACACTTTCAAGCGTGGCCTTTTCTTCCATATTGCCCACGATTTTAAAGTGTTGCCTTTTCTATCTTATGTATGACAACACTTTGAAGTGTAGTCCTTGCCCATGTGCATACACAATTTACAGTCCTATGGCTACACTTTTAAGTGTGGCAATATTATTTTGGCTATAAAAGATTTATATGCCACAATTTCTAATTAAAAAACACCAATATTGTTTTGCAATAAATAAACTCAAGCATCAAATTAGCTAATAAGTAATTCAAATATATAGATTTGCAATAAACTTCAAAAGATAGTATGTCTTGTGTACATACACATACTTATAAAGCAATATTCTAAATATATGTGTACACGTGCATAGTTCAAAAAGTAATCTTACAATAGTTCAATATATTCTAGCAATGAATATATTTCACAAAATCAAATATAACGTATTCAAACTTTTACAATATATAGTTCAAAAACTCTTCATCATCCACTTCAATGAGATCAAATTGACTTGTGGCGACCCTTCAAATTTGATCACCTCCATTTCCCTACACATTTAAAATAAAATAAAAAATTAAAACCAATTGTGAACAAAAAATCAGATTGCATGCAGAATAGGAGCATGTGGAGCCTGATCATAGACATATGATTTCGGATGAATCTACAAAATTGGACAGCAAAGTGATCCGTGGAGCTGATGAAGATAATCACAAGGATAGTGGCAACAAGTCTTGTGCAGCAAAAAGTTCTGATTCATTTTCGAGTTATTCCGAAAGAGAGTCAATGACTACAAATCAGGATGCAAATAACCAAGAGATTGAAGCGCTAAGCTTTTAGCAGTTAAGCTAGTACAAGAAGCAATCGAGAGAATTCTTCTTCCAGAAGTTCAAGATCACTCATATAATCAATCAGCAACAAGTAGTGAATGTAAGTCATGAACACTTCTACAAACGAACAGATAACAAAGCAGAAGATGAAGACGAAACTCCTCTCCTTATGTATTAAATTTTCTGCAAACGAACAGATGTAGGTGAAACGAATACAGACAACTCTCCTTAAGATTTCTCGGAAGAAAATGATGATATATATAAGCCACAATGGGAGAAGTTTCAGCATAAATGATGCTGTCAATCTCATAAGAGAAGCAGTTAGTCAGATCCTAACAACACTGACTCGAGATGATTCATCCAATACACAGAGTGTCACTAATGACATTTTTCAAGATGAAGAGCCACCAAAAACTGATCATACAGATGGCAGAGAGCAAAACAGTACAAATTCACTCTACGAAAGCTTGAGACATCGTGACAGTCAATTAGAAACAATGGATTTTGTTGCTAATTAATAATACTATCACCAAGAGTAAATTTGAGCCACCAAGAGTAATTAATAATACTTTTGCCCTGAACCAACTCCCTATACTATTATCCAATCGTTTGATGTTCGACTAAGACAAAAATCAGTCTAAAAATGATATACCTATTGGCCTTGCGACTCCTAT